>NC_057798.1:678070792-678200733 GCF_018294505.1 Triticum aestivum | reverse complement strand
CTCCCACGGTACGCGCATTCTACACTGAGGCCCCGTGCATGTCGGTGTAGCGTTGAATGTTAGCTGATAGACGCTGTTAATCTCACTGTTTGCCAAAGTAGTTTTGTCGTGGTGGGCGCACGGCAGATGCCAAGGGATGGCTAAAGAGAGGAGGAGGCTCGAGGGTGCTGGTGGGCTCCAGAGGCGAGGTTGATATGCGCGGGCGCGGGACGCCGGACATACCCAGGTTCGGGGCTCTCCGGAGAGATAACACCCCTAGTCCTTCCGAGTTTGGTTGGATGATCGATAGTACAATGTCGCTCCTGGAGCTGTATGGAGGAGGAAGGAAGCTGGCCAAGGCTTGGGCTGCTCCTTCTCCCCGGCGTTGTTGTTGGGTAGCTAGTCCTATGCTCACCTGTGTCTTTCTTACATATGTCTCGTATCTGTCTTGCTTCACATGCCTCTGTAGGCGCGGGCTCCTGGGGGGTTTTATAGATAAACCCACCCAGGGATACAATGGTAATATGCCGAGTCGGTGGGTCCGTATTGTCGGTGTCCGGGGTACCGGGCTGGGTCCCGCTTGTGGGCTTGTGGTTCACCGGGTTCCCCTAGGTGGGGGCCCCGCGTGCCTAGGGGAACTGCGCGCCGTCTTGTCGATCGTCAGGGCGTGGCCAAGGCGAGTTGTGTATAGTGTTCTCCGTCAGTCTGCCGCTTGTTGTCGTCAGCGTTGAGGGCGGGAACACTATTGCCACGCCAGCCCTGGTCAGCAGGTAGGTAAGGGGCACTGTTGCCACGCTTCGGCTGACCATAGGCATGGGCGGGAACACTGTTGTCTTGGTCATCGGTGGTTGAGGTCTCATCCCATCGTACGACCTAGATGGGACGGGAGTTGACCCGTGGCTGGGTTGCCGTGGATACCACGGGTGGGTTGGCTTGCTAGGGAAGCCATGGCTGCGCCGGGTTGAGTTGCCTTGCGCCAGCTACTGCGGCCGGGTCGACGTACCTTGCCGAGTCGAGGGGCTTGGCCGGGTTGCGGGCCTTGCCGGGTCGAGTGACCCGGCCAGGCGCGTGCCGGTTCGCGGGGTGATGCGGGCCCCGCTGTTTTTGAAAAGGATCCGGGTTCCGTTGCCTGCCCGGGGTTCATCCCCCCGACAGTAGTCCCCGAAGCTGTGAAGGTCCGTCGTCTTCAGATGAGTGGGCCTTCGTTGTTTCCCCCTTGATCAAGGCAGAATCTGCGAGTGTCGGGTCCGGCAACAACCACTGTGTGCTGGTTTTCTCGGAAACCGGATCGCGGCATCCCGGCCATGGCGGGTACCAAGGAGTCCGTCGAATCTTGTGGCGATCCCTCGGGCTTTGCATAGGCGCCATGTGGCGCTCGGAAGTCGGAGGGGCCTGACAGGCCACGCGCATGACGGGACCGGGTGACGGGCCGGGGCCCGCTGCCGCGCGCCCCTGGCCAACACGCGTGGATTTATTGCAGCATCTGGGGGCCGGTTGCACTTTCCCAAGCAGTTAGTGTGTGTGTACGTGCACACTTATTGTGGGGCAGCGGAACGGGCGTGTGCAGACGATCCCACTCCCCCACGTATGAACCGGGGGTTATAAATTGAGGGGGGCAAGGCGGAGGCGGACATTATTCTCGCTCGTGCCCTCCTGTCCCCCTGCTCCTGCTCTGCTCTTTGCCATCGACACACAGCTGCGCCCACGGCCCCGAGCAGAGATCTCTCCGTTTTTCATCTTCTCTCTTTCTCTTCCGGCGATGTCGCTACCATTGGGCTCCTGGATGGGCTCGACCGTCACCACCAACGACATCACCTATCTTCGGTCATCGCGGCGCCTGCCGTGGGAGACGGACGTTGGTGTCCGTCTGCCGCGTGGCAAGCAGAGGCCCCGACCCGAGGGGCACGAGCGTGTCGTCTTCCTCACGCATTTCGAGCGTGGCTTCGGGCTGCCGGCGAGCACCTTCTTCCATGCGTTCTTGGAGTTCTTCAAGCTCCAACCGCACCATCTTGGCGCCGGCGTCATCGTCCAGCTCTTAGGCTTCGTGACCCTGTGCGAGGGGTACCTGGGGTTCGAGCCGACGATCGACCTCTAGGCGCGCTTCTTCTCCGTGAAGCAGCAGGGCCCGTCAGCCGGGGAGTTTGCCGACTGCGGCGCCGCAGTCATCTCGAAGCGCTCGGGGGCGGACTTCCCCAAGATACTGCTCGAGGATTCTGCCAAGAAGTGGCAGAACTCCTTCTTATACGTGCGCAACCATGGTGCGGACCATATTAATCTTCCTCCCTTCACCGTCGCGCCGCTGCGGGCGAAAACGAACTAGGGCTACTCGCTCCGGCACCCGTCGCAAGAAATTGTCAATCTCTGCGAGCAGGTCACGGTGATGAGGATGCAGGAGGGGCTCACCGGCACCGACCTCCTTGCCGCGTTCATCACCCGCCGGGTCCTTCCACTTCAGAGGCGCTCCTGCCTCATTGGCGAAATGATCAGGCTTCAGGACCCCAACCGGATCGGGTCGACGCGGCTGTCTGCGGAGCAGGTCGTGCGCGGCATGAATGACATCTCCAAGGCCAACCTTGGGGAGGAATGGCGATTCGGCAAGGCGTCGTACAGCCAGTCGAACCCGGCGCCGCATGTGAGCGTCTGGTCTTCTTATTTTGCCGCCGCGCATCTTCTTATTCATCCCGATGTGTCATGGGAGATAATTCTGAATGCGAGCCGGCATCCTTATGCCCGGGCTCCGTCGCAGGTGGCGCCGGTGGTGCCAGAGGAGCCCGCGGCTCGCGGCGGCGAGGAGGTGTCCGAGTCCGACGCCGTGTCGGTGTCAAAACCGGCGGATCTTGGGTAGGGGGTCCCGATCTGTGTGTCTTAGGCTGATGGTAACAGGAAGCAAGGGACACAATGTTTACCCAGGTTCGGGCCCTCCCGATGGAGGTAAAACCCTACTTCCTGCTTGATTAATATTGAAGATATGAGTAGTACAAGAGTAGATCTACCACGAGATCGTAGAGGCTAAACCCTAAGAGCTAGCCTATGATGGTATGATTGTAATTGTGATCGGCCTTCTAAGGACCATGCTCTCCGGTTTATATAGACACCGGAGAGCTAGGGTTTACATGGAGTCGGTTACAAGGAAGGAACATAATATCTGGATCACCAAGCTTGTCTTCCATGCAAAGGAGAGTCCCATCCGGACACGAGCCGAAGTCTAGAGTCTTGTATCTTGACGCTTCTATAGTCTGGACGATGTATATAGTCCAGCTGTCCGGATACCCCCTTATCCAGGACTCCCTCAGTAGCCCCTGAACCAGGCTTCAATGACGATGAGTCCGACGCGCAGTCTTGTCTTCGGCATTGCAAGGCGGGTTCCTCCTCGGAATACTCCAAGATGGTTATCGAACACGTAGACCATGTCCGGATCTGCAAGGTGATCTTCACATACCCTAGCATAAATCCGCTCTGCTGGCAATTTTTGCACATCGTGCCCTTGCATCGTGGCCTGGTCCAACACGAACCAGCGTCTCCTGCTCCACCTCGACTCGCGTTGCGAGGCGGTTTTATTGGCACGTCCTGCCAAAGCAGAGATTGTGTCCCCCTTAATACGGGTTCTTTTATCAATATGGGCACATGTGACCCCATGGTGACCGTTGGTATGATTCTGTGTATTTTAGATAAGTCTCAAGCAGTCACGCTGAGGACTCTTGGTATCCATCCCTTTTATAAAGGGATCAAGGCCTACGCCTCTTCTCCACCTCTCATGCTCCTTTTCGCACCTCCAGCTCCAGCACTCAAAACCTAAGCTCCAACACCCCAAAACCCCCAGTATGTCTGGATTCAACGCAACAGGCTGGTGGGTGGCCTCCTCGATTCAGGAGGAGGATATTGCGAAGCTTAGGGAGGTCGGATACCTGACCGCCGATGTCCAGCACAGGCTTCCTTCTCCGGGGTAAGTTATCCCCACGCCGGAGCCCAACGAGAGCGTCGTGTTTATCCCTCACTTCCTCCGAGGCCTAGGCCTCACCCTCGACCCCTTTGTGAGGGGGCTCATGTTCTACTATGGCTTGGATTTCCATGATCTGGCTCCAGATGCCATCCTCCACATCTCGTCTTTCATTATAGTGTGCGAGGCTTTTCTCCACGTCAACCCACACTTCGGCTTATGGCTGAAGACCTTCAATGTGAAGACGAAGATGATCGAGGGGCGACATGCGGAGTGTGGAGGCGCCATAATAAGCAGAAACGCTGATGCCCCATGGCCAGAGGGTTCTATTTCGGAAGTATCCGATGTATGGCAATGGAGATGGTTCTATGTCAGTGCTCCCAGAGGCACAAAGTGGGCAGCTTCCCCCGAGTTCCGCTCAGGCCCTCCGTCACAGTTGGTGTCTTGGACCGATGTGGGACAGAATTATGGGCCTGCTGGTGATGTACCAGAACTGAAGAATCGCATCCAGGAGCTTATTGAGAGGGACATAAATTTGTCAGCATAATTCAGGTAATGCTAGTCTGGCGGATGTTGCCGTGTAAACGTCGGCCTCTCCGGTTGTGGGAGTTAAATCCGGAGGGTCTGCGGACTATTAAGCACTTCTTCAGCCTGACGCTCGAAGGGATGTGCAAGTTATTCCTCGGACCACATGTAAAGTGTCCGGACACCACCGAGGATGCGGGCCTAAGCTGCAACCACCTAGATGCCCAAGTAAGTAACCTTAAGGCCGGACACTTCATTTATATTTATCATAACCATTATTCTGAAAATCCTTCCATGGCCAGGAATGGCTCAACAAGGCGGAGAGAATTAGGTGTCCGACGCCACTTCCTGAAGGCTCGCCTGGTCCCACTATTGCAAAGATGCTGGGCCGGGCGCTCAGCAAAATCCCTTCAGGGAAAGGCGAAGGAAAGGGCAGTGAAGCCGAACTTCACGCGCTACGCATCCAGACCGAGGAAATCGCTACCCATCCTATGGAGGATAGCCGGAAAGGGGAGGCCAAAGCCTTCTCCCCATGCGGGAAGAAGAGGGCCGCCTCCGAAGATTTGGAGGTGGAGACGCCCAAGCAAGGGAAGAAAACATCACCAGAGGGCTCTGCCGTGACGGGCACTCTCACCGCGTCATGCCCACCAAGGGGCCATCCCTCCACCGAGCCGTAAGTTATTCATTAACTCGAAAGTGTGATGTTACTCCGAGATCCATAACCAGGACTTCATCTTTTGTAGTCCGGCGAGCAGCTCTTCTCAACAGAGTTCATCTTCGGGGGACCTTCGTCCAGAGATAATGGAGAGTGAGACTCCACCCACCTCTCCGCCTCATGAAGCGGGCGACACGGAGGTGTCATCGCGGAGGAGTCCGGATCTGCCGAAGCCGGAGGCTAATACGTCAGCCGCCCTGAGCCCGGGGTGTTTGGCTCCCACGGGGGGCGATGAGAAGGGTCCGGCACAGTTTAGTGTCCGGCCGGATATACTGATGGGCCGTTTGGAGCGAGCCACGCTCTCGAAGGAGCACCGCTCTTTAATGAGCACGGTGCTCACAAAGATTTCATCCGCTACTAGCGGTTTGAATGAGGCATTTACAAGCCTGCTCAAAGGCTTTGAGGTATGTAGTGAGAAATGCACAATTTTTTGCTTATGAAGCGCGCACTAGGTGTGCTCCCTATAGATAGTAGCCCCTGAGACTCTGGTTGCCCGCCATAGGCGGCAAACGGGGGATCATATACTAATGGCTGTGTCATTAATGCGCGCAGGTATACAAGGATCCGGCAGCCGACCAGTGTGTTGAAGTTGCCAAACTAAAGAGGCAGATCGGATCCATCGATGCCGATATTATGCTGGTGAATAAACGGTTGGAGGAGTCACAGGGTATGTGCTCTGCTTCCCTTATTATGATGTATAGGAAATGTAAGAGGGGCATAATAATAATGCGATGTGTTTGCACTGCAGATGGTGCTGCTGCCATGGAGGCCCTGAGGGCGGAACTTGCTCAAGCCAAGGAACAAGATCGGGCTAGCAATGCGGCTGCCCTAAAGGCGGCCAAAGAACTGAGAGCCGAATAGGCTGCTCATCACCAAAGCAAAGAAAAGATAGCCGAAATGGCTGGGGAGTTAAAGAATGCCGCCGATCGGTACACACTCCTCGAAAAGGAGAATAAGGCTAGTCCGGCCGAGCTAGACAAGGCACTTAATGCTGCCAAGGAGATGCGGACCGAGATCTGCAGTATGCGGGAAGAGCTCCAACAGGCCGACAAAATCGTGGCTGGGGGCTCATACTTACTGCGGACGAAGTTCTTGGATCTGAAGTACGCTCCCCTGGCAGGGCGCTTGAGTCCTGCAGACGCAAATGTGGACTTGGCGAATAGTACAGCTGACGTTGTCAAGTTCTTCAAGGGTCAAGGCAATGAAGAAGTGGACAAGCTTTTCTGGTCGCAGTTCAATGCTCCCACTCGCCCGCTGCCGCTGAATGAGAAGGTGGCTGCTATGGCGGAGCTCCACAGGCTGTCCGGGCTTGCAATGCGGTCTGTAATAGACCATCTTTGGCCGAAGTGCCCTAAGCCTTACAACTATTTTGGTTTGGTGCAGCAATTCCTTGGAGTCGTGTCTCGGATTGACGCCATGAGGAGGTCGGCGTGCATAGAGGGTGCACGGATGGCACTATCCCGCGTTAAAGCCTATTGGACAGATATGGAGGCCACTGTAATAGCGACCCAGGATCCGGTGGGAGGCCAATATCCGGCCGAGCACTACTTGGCGCAACTCACAGAAGGTGCCTGCCTAATAGAGGCGCAGTGCTCGAAGAATGTTTTATTCGAGTGATAAGTCGAATCATTGTAGAGAACAATGTTTTAGTTTAATTATGAGGCTATGTTTATACTTTTGTCCAGAAGTATGATTGTATCCCCTTTGCGGCCGTTTTTATATGTATAAGTAGTCCGAAAGATAGCAGTCGTTGGCTTCAGCCCCCACGCATATAATGCGGGGGTGTTTGCAAAAAATATGCTTAATAACACTTGATCCAACGTCTTGGTCCATTAAGGAGGTGATCGCACGTCGAACTAGGCAACCGGCCTATATAGTTGTAACACTTTCGCTTAGCCATGGGAGTATAATGGTGGGGCTACTATGTAGCCCCTGGTACCTTCGCGTGCATCCGAATATGGGTGCGTGTGTACATGGCCGGGAAACGGCCCTCCGTTAATGCGGAGGAATCTTTAGGGATTCCGGTGAGTCTTCGAGTGGTTGAACAGTCTCTCGTTGTATCATGACAGTCAGTTCTCGGCTTTCTCTACTGAGGCGCTCATCCCTAATAACCAGGGCACAATCGCAGTAGTTCTCCTTTGGCCTGCCTTAGCCGGTGATAACGGAACGTAAGGCAGAAAACCCAGGAGCCGGGCAAACCCAACATTTGACCAAAGACATGATTCGGAGCTTATGCATATAAGGCCAAACTCGTGACGCCGAACACTCCCGAGGGTATTCGGTCTTTGTAAAGGAAAAGAGGCTGACAAGAGCCCATTATAAGCCCTTAATTCCTAGGTACATGCAATTTAGTCTGCCGTGATCAAATGCCAATAACGGCAGTATCCTCTGTGGGTATAGAACCCATGGGATGGTTAAACAACAAGAGGCAGTAGAAAAGGTTTACACGGGGGCTTAATCTAAAAAGAAACCTATTAAACGGGGCCCTGCTGCACGTCGGCGCCTTTGTCTCCGTTGTGCCGTATCCTGGAAGGGTCTCACGCGAACGTTGTCTATAAAAAAAAGAAAAACTCGTAGGAGAGTGCAACGTAAGTATGCGATTAATAATAAAAGTGTAAGATGTTGGCCTGCCAATAAGGTCGAGCCAAGTGTGGGGCTGTATTAAAAATTTATATCCCCTGGTTTCCGCTATGGGGGTACATATACGGTGCCCTGGTTGAACCGGGCTATCGGACTTATCTAACCATGTCTGTGGTCTTAATGACCAAGCATGTATGTGATATTTGGTGGCCGCTTACAGTCCGGCATCCAGGGCCGTCGCGTGTTACTCTGCACGCGAAGAGTGCTCCGTTATTCTGCTAATGGTGATGACGCCATGGGGACCGGGCATCTTGAATGTAAGGTAGCCATAATGCGGCAATGCGTTGAAGCGGGCGAAGGCCGGCCTTCTAAGCAATGCATGATAGCCGCTTTGGAAGGGTGCGATGGTGAAGAGCAGTTTTTCGCTTCTGGAGTTGCCTGGGGAGCCGAATTTTACTTCCAGCACGACGGAGCCCCTGCCGTAGGTTTCAACGCCTGGTATCACCCCTTCAAAGGTGGTGTTGCCTTGGCTAATTCTAGATGGGTTTATCCCCATTCTGCGGACAGTGTCCTCGTATCTTAAATTGAGACTACTGCCACCGTCCATGAGGACACGGGTGAAAACGGTATCTGTCTATTATTGGGTCGAGCACCAAGGCATGTGATCCTCTGCGCCAACTATTAGTTCGGTCATCCATGTGATCGAAAGTGATCGGACGAGACATCCAGTAATGAGATGTAGGTACGATGGGCTCTACATCGTGCGCGTCTATGGGTGCACGTCCATGCCTTCTCGTGGATGTGTGAGTCGTGTGGATCATGTTTACTGTTTTAACCTCTGGAGGGAATTTTTTCTGTCCCCCAGTGTTCGGCTGGCGAGGTTCATCCTCGTCTTCACTTGGTGTTTCCCTCCCCGTGTGTTCAGCATTTAATTTGCCGGCCTGTTTGAAGACCCAGCACTCTCTATGGCTGTGGTCCGTAGGTTTCTCCGGGGTGCCATGAATTTGGCATAGTCTGTCCACGACTCTGTTCAGTCCGGACGGTCCCTCTTTACTGCCTTTAAGTGGCTTATTTTGCTGATCAGGTCAAGAGCCCCTGAATCCGGCGTTGACCGTCGTGTTATCCGGGCTCTCTTCCTTGTTTTGGCGTTCGTTTTTATTACGCCTTGTCTTCCCGTTGCCATCCCTTATTTCGGATGTGGTGGGGTCGCTGGTGCCTTTACGGGCTAGCCAGCTATCTTCACCCGCGCAAAAGCGGGTCATAAGGTTTGTTAAGGCTGCCATTGTCCTTGGCTTTTCTTGGCCGAGGTGTCTGGAAGCCACTCGTCATTGATGCTGTGTTTGAATGCCGCTAAGGCTTCAGCGTCCGGACAATCGACAATTTGATTCTTCTTAGTGAGGAATCTATTCCAAAGCTTGCGGGCGGACTCTCTGGGCTGTTGGATTATGTGACTTAGATCGTCTGCAGCCGGAGGCCGGACATAGGTCCCTTGAAAATTGGCCCGGAAGGCGTCTTCGAGTTCCTCCCAACTCCCAATTGAGTTTTCAAGGAGGCTTTTCAACCAGTGTCGAGCTGGTCCCTTCAACTTGAGGGGAAGGTATTTGATGGCGTGGAGGTCATACCCACGAGCCATGTGAATATGCAGGATAAAATCCTCGATCCAGACCCCTGGGTCTGTGGTGCCGTCGTATGCTTCTATGTTCACAGGTTTGAAGCCTTGTGGGAATTCATGGTCCAGTACTTCTTCGGTGAAGCACAGGGGGTGAGGAGCCCCTCTGTATCTGGACGCGTTGTGGCATGTAGTCGGCTGTTGTTGTGTCCGGAGTTTATTCCGGACTGGTATCTGGCTTGTGTGAGCGTTTGCGTGACCATATTCATTCACCGGGGTGTGTCTTTTAGGTCCATAGATGGACCTGGCTGCACTGGCCTTCTTATCCAGATGCTCACGTAGATCGTGCGCAGTGTCCGCAGCCGCTCTGTTATGGTTGTGAAGCGGTACGTCTGGTTTCTTGGTCGAATTTTCTTTTGGTGGAACGGCCGCGTCGTCCAATTCTGGCAGTAGCTTGCGCTTCGGATAGCTTTTCGTATGGCGGTCATCACCATATCTTTTTTCGGTGTCTAGCACTTTATTCCATCTTCGGCTGAGCTTTTCTTGTGCGGCCTTGAGCCGTTGCTTCTGCTTTTTTCGACTTCTTGCGGTGGCCATAAGCTTTATGTGGAGGTTATCTCGTTCCACTTGTTCGTCCGGGATGATGAATGGATCGTCGTCCGGACTGTCTTCCTGTTCTGGGGCGGCTTCATGAGCTCGTCCCTCTGGATCATTGTGATCGGGTATTTGCTCCAAACTTGATTTGGCGTGACCTGGCTCATCCTGCTCCATCGCTGGGTCCATGTGGTCGTTGTTGCTTTCGGAGTTTGTGGGTATATCGACCCTTCTTGCGCTCTTGTCGCTATTTTTGCAATTGCTGGACTTTGAGCGACGTCTGCGCCGCCTTTTTGGCTTTTGCCCGGGTGTTTTATCTTTCGGATTATCACTGTCGTCCTTATTGGGCGTATATACCATGTATATATCGTGTGACAAGGTAGTAGTCCCGTGCCCCAGGGATTTTGGAGCTTCTCCTGCATCTCGTCCATACCGTCGATGTCTTCGGAGTCGAAGTCATGCACGTCGGTTAAATCTTCGATCATGGCAATGAAGTGGGTTGTGGGTGGGCACCGAATTCCTTCATCGCCTGCTTCCCACTCGGGCCGGACATAGTTCGGCCTAGAGCCTCCTGACAAAGAGAGAGACTTTAATAAGTTCAGCATGTTGCCAAAGGGCGAGTGTTGAAAGATGCCTGCAGCGGTAAACTCCATTACCGGAGCCCAACCTGGCTCGGCTGGCTCAGGAGCAAGCGGACTAGGACCAACAGCCGGATATGAGTCCGAGGGCCCAGGGTTACAAGCCTCCATAGAGGTGAGACCTGTGTTCGGCTCCATCGCCGATGAGTGTGCGGCCTGCGGGTCGGGGTCCAGCCCACCGTCCATAGGCAACGCAACCTGCCCTGGATGTAGATCCGAGGCTGCTTCCGGGATGATGTCCCGAGCATTGTCCGACAGCAGGTCTAGGTCGTGCTCATCGTGACAGCAGGTCTAGGTCCTGGCGCAGGCTCGAATCCTTCGAAGATCAAGTCTCCGCGGATATCGGTCGTGTAGTTCAAGTTTCTGAACCTGATCTGGTGGCCAGGGGTGAAGCTATCGATCTGCTCCAACCGGCCAAGCGAATTGGCCCGCAGTGCGAAGCCGCCGAACACAAAGATCTGTCCGGGGAGAAGAGTCTCACCTTGGACCATGGTGTTGACGATTGAAGACGCCATCAAGCCTCGGAGCGACGACACAGAGGAACTCTCAATGAAAGCACCAATGTCGGTGTCAAAATCGGCGGATCTCGGGTAGGGGGTCCCGATCTGTGCGTCTTAGGTTGATGGTAACAAGAAGCAAGGGACATAATGTTTACCCAGGTTCGGGCCCTCTCAATGGAGGTAAAACCCCACTTCCTGCTTGATTAATATTGAAGATATGAGTAGTACAAGAGTAGATCTACCATGAGATCATAGAGGCTAAACCCTAAGAGCTAGCCTATGATGGTATGATTGTAATTGTGATATGCCTTCTAAGGACAATGCTCTCCGGTTTATATAGATACCGGAGATCTAGGGTTTACATGGAGTCGGTTACAAGGAAGGAAACATAATATCCGGATCACCAAGCTTGTATTCCACGCAAAGGAGAGTCCCATTCGGACACGAGCCGAAGTCTTGAGTCTTGTATCTTGACGCTTCTATATTCCGGACGATGTATACAGTCCGGCTATCCGGATACCCCCTTATCCAGGACTCCCTCAGCCGGCGCTGGGCGTCACACGGGTAAGTTTTGAATCTTTCCTTCTTCATTTGTCTTGAATTATTGATCATGTCGCGGCGCTGGCGATGCTGACGCCGGTTATTGGTGTAGCAGCATTGGGCGGGGGATGCGGCGAGGCGGGCGGAGCCGGGTCCTCGCATGGGGCGGTGCCGAGCCATCCGCATGGGAAAGACAGCATCGTGCCGCGACCCCGGGCCCCGAAGCGCACGGCGGATCCGGCCGAGCCTGGGAGGCGGGCCAAGAAGAAGTGCGGGAAGCCGACCCCGGTCCCGGTCTTGACGGGGTAAGCTTCATTTCCTGCTTGCGCCTAGATTTCTTGAGCCAGTCTTGTCTCTTGTTTGCTTATTCTGCCTTCTTCTTCAGGTCGCCAATCGCGTTGGTTAGGGCGGCGGCGGAGGTCGCGGCCGCCGAGGGGGCCGCGTTCTGCAGGAGTCAGTCCGACCTCGCCGGCCTGGCCGAGGAGGGATGGGGCGACTCGGACCTCGGCCTGGACCCGAACGACGCCGAAGCCTTGGCTTGGCGGGACAGGAACCGGGCCGAGGCGGTGCTGGAGGCGGCATCGGTCCAGGCTTGGACAGACGCGGCGGCGGCATGGGCGCGAGCCGGTGCGGAGCTAGCCTGGCGCGAGATGCCGGAGGGCACGGTGGTGGCGGTGACGGTCTTTGAGCCGTCGTCAGTGAGGGAGTACGGTCATGGAGGCCGGGCTGAGGTGGTGGTCCTCGACTGGAAGGTCGTGGAGGTGGGGGCGATACCCCTCCACGAGCCGACGTGGTCGAGCGTGCGGGGGCTGATGGTGGCGGAGGCGGCATCGTCTTGGAGGAGGCGCTGCGGGCGGCGGCGCCGGAGGCGCCATCAGCTATGGAGGAGGCACCGCGGGTGGCAGTGCCTGAGTGTTGGAGATATGCCCTAGAGGCAATCATGTATGATGATATTTCCTATGTGTTTATGAATAAAGATAGTCCTTGGACATTATCAATGATGTGTATCAGCAAGTACGTGACTTGTTTGTGGGACTATGCATTGTATGATGACTGTCCTAAAAGGTCCCTAGTCGAAAGGGCTGTGTGGACGCGCAGCCGACTAGACTAGCATATGACACGGTCGATGGCTCGGTCTCACTAGCCATGGAGCATTGGATGCTAACCGGATAATATGGACTTGGAAAGGTCTGGTCGGATTCAACATAGTCGGATCCGAGTCGAGATAAGGTCCGAGTCGGACTGACCCAACTATGAGACGCAGCGATATGTCATCTGTGAGTCTCTAGTACAACATACGTTCTATGTCCTAAGACCTAAGTTGACGCATGTATTCGAGATGGTGACAGACTTGCTTTGGGCCGACCAAACGCTACTCCGTGACTGGGTAGTTACAAAGGTAGGTTTCGGGTTTGTCCAGTCCCATGCTGCGAGACATGGTCGAGCAAGATGGGATTTGCCCCTCCGATCAGGAGAGATATACTCTGGGCCCCTCGTGTGATCCAACCAGGAACAGCATGGCCATGCGACAAGGATTATGAGATAATCCGGATAGTGGTCGGTATCACTGGAACGAGAAAGAGGTCGGGTTAGCACAAGGATGACAGTCTCGCCTTGAGCCCGACAACGTATATCGTGCGGCAAAGGGAACAGAAGTGTGACACGTTGTACAGGTTCGCCTAACCAGCTTCATCGTCTGCTTGGTGGTCGGCACGCCTTGCTAGAGGCCGCTACCAGCCATATAGTCCGGAGGTGATCCGAACTGCGACCAAGCCGGCTTGAACCTAAGGGGTCGCGTGCTTAAGGGAAGGAACCTACGAGGTCGGTTCATAGGACACTGGTCGGATGTGATCCGAACTAGACTAGGAACATTACTAAGTGGACTTTGGGCTTTAGGGTCCGTGCGAGGCCCAAGTGTTTAGCCCGCGACGGACGCCTATATAAAGTGGAGGTGCGGCACACTCGGGTAGTTGATCGCTTCGGCGCCGCGACTAGGGTTTGCATGTGTTGCGAATAGCCACCTCCACTCGCCGCCGACTGTGTGATCGGACCTAGCAGTCCGCCGCACGGTGTTCCTCCTGCACGCGCGGATACCGTTAGAGGCGGTGCACTTGCGCCGCTCCGGCGAACTTGTACGTGGGATCGGACGACCGGCTGTTCGAGGGAGATCGAACGAGGAGGAGACGATCCACGCGAACGCGCTGCCCCAACTCTTCTTCCGCTGCACGGCACTGCGCATCTAGTGGTAACGAACTATGATCCATCTCCCGTAGCATGTTCCTGGATGTTCTGCGCGTAGGAAAATTTTAATTTGCAGTCGACGCACCCTACCGTAGAACCCAACACTGAGGTGGTGACGCAGGGCGTCCTGGCGTCCGGGTTGCTCACGACACCGGGAGGTGTGTCAGGGGAGGCACTCGCTGCGTCGCAAGCGGCCAGCGAGGGGCACGCCTTGGTGCCCCGGCAGGGAGGGCGCCGAGCTGCCGTGCCGCAGCTCGCGCAAAGCGGGGGCACGGCCATCTTCGGGCCTCACACCCAGGAGGAGGTGCGCTGGACGCCGTCAGCCGCCGCCTGCGAGGCCGGACGAAGCGGCTTGAGGCCTTTGCCCAGGCAGAAGTGGAGCAGATGCGCTACCTGGAGCGCGCCGTTCTGGTAAGCCTTCTTTCTTCTGTTTCCTTGCAATTTCTTCTTTGTGGTGGCGCGCCAGCGCACCCACTGGGTGTAGCCCCCGAGGTTCGGGCCAACTATGTAGTAGTTGGGTCGAATCTTAAGAGCGTTAGCCTTGTTCTGACTTCTGTCTTTTTTCAGCATCTTGACGCCTTCCGGGTTGCCGCTTTCAATCGGCTCCTGGGCAAGCATCGGGAGTTCAAGGAGCAACTTGCTGCCAAGTAGGAGGAGCTTCGCGTTGCCGCAGGTACTCTTGTGCTGTTTTCTAGTGGGGGCGCGCTAGCGCACCCACTGGGTGTAGCCCCCGAGATTCGGGCCAACTGTGTAATAGTTGGGCTAAATTTTAAGTATTTTTGTTTTCTTCTGATGAATTCTTCTTCTTTGCAGATGAGGTGCTGTCTTGGCGGACCCGGCTGCTCCGGGCTGGTCATCATTATGACCGGCTTGTTGCCGATACCGGCCGTCTTGGCGTCGAGGCGGCGCAGGCAAGGGCGGAGGTGGCCGTGGCCCGACGGTCTCTTGACGAGGCCAACCGGCTGCATGAGCAGCTGGCGGGTCACAAGAGCTGCCTTGAGGCCGAGGTGGAGCTCCTTAAGGCGGAGGCCGCCAAGGTGGTGGAGACGCAGCAGGCCCTAGTCGAGGCGGACCAGTAGCGCGGCCAGCTGGCCGATGACAAGGGCCGGCTCCAGGCCGAGGTGGAGCGCCTGCGGGAGCAGGCCACCGCGGCCTAGGAGGCCCGAGAAGCGGCCGAAGACAAGGACGCCGAGCTGAAGGCGGCCCTTGCTAAGACGGCCAACCTGGAGAAGGTGCTCGGGGAGCACGACCGCGTCATGGAGCGGGAGCGGCATGGTACGTTGCTCGAGGCGCAGCACCTGGAAGAATCCTTCTCTAGTAAGTGTTGCTTCTTGTAGTTTGCCGGGTCGGGACCCGGTCCATTCTTCCTTGTTGTTCTTCTAACTTGCTTCTTCTTTTGCGATAGGGGCCTTCCCGGAGATGCAGCGGCTGGCGGAGGAAGCCGTCTGTTACCAGCGCGACCCAACCGACGTTGTTGGGTCTGGGACAGATCCGCTGATGGCCTGGACCTTCCCGAAGATCATCGCCGCTGCTGAGGCCCGCCTGCGGATCCTGAGGACGCAAATGGAGCGGCTGTCCCGGGCCGGCACAGGGATGACGATGGCCCTGTGGCCGGACTCCGTCCATCCGCGCAACTTCTCTCGCCTGGCGTGCTGGTTGGAGATGGGCCCGGACCGCCTTGGCGAGTGGCGTGTTTCTGCCGCCCGGGCCGGTGCTGAGATGGTGCTCCGGATCGCGCTGTCTTGGCATCCGGATCTTCAACTAGACGCGTTGTAGGGCCAGCGCGCTGGTTCGGAGCAGTTGCTGCAGGAGCAAGCCGGCCGGATCGCCTCCCAGGCCAGCTACATTGCCGAGTTTGCCTTCCACAACGAGTTCCATCCGAAGCGGACGGAAGACGGCGGGGTCGTGGATGGCGACGACTACGGCTTGCTTCTTCGTGATCCGGAGGGGAGCTCGAAGGAGACGGGTGTTTACGGCGACGCGGATACCGAAGAGGATACTGGTGCCTTTCTAGACCCGGAGGCCGGAAGGGGAGAGCCGTCGACGTCATGATGCGGTGCTGGGGATGCCTGAGAAACTTTGTGTAAAAACTGTTAAGTAGCAGGTCCACCCACCCACTGGGGGTTTTAGGGTGTAATGAACTCGGGCAGTGGGCCTTTGCTTTAAATATTTGTGTGTAAGTGTCGTGAGTGCTTGTTTGCTCTTTGCCTTCCGCTTTTTCGAACCGATTTCATACGTTGTTCCTCTCTCAAACCTCCCCCCTACGAGTCAGATGGCCGAGGCTCTAGTCCGTGACAAGGAGTTCAATTCTTCAAGAGGGGCGCGCAGGACTTGGGTCCTTAGAAGCGTTCGGCGCGAGAGAAACACCCACTGGGCCGGCTGGCGGCAATCCGGCTTGCCAGTTGGTGAGCAGTCGGTCGTGCAGCTAACTTAGTTGATGAGCGACGGGCCGGGTTGATCGACCCGGCAGCCTTTGACTTAGTGTATGAATCGTAGAGAAGCTCTGGCCCATTGTGCTTGCCCGCCGACAGCCAGAGCTGGATCTGCGGTTTTAGGGCGAAGTGGGGGACCGTGGCATCCTAACTTTATCAGGAATCACCAAGTAAAGCGGCGGGGTGGCGACCGAGAAGGCCTGCCCCCGAGCCCCCGGGTCGAGCTAGACGAGCCGGCAGCCGGGTTCAGTTGTAAAGTGATAAAAAAAGTAGGGACGCAATAAATTGGTCGGCAAAAGGCAGCCCCCGAGTCTCGTTCGAGGACCCCATAGTTTCATACGTTTACAAAAGGCGACGATACATACACTCGTGCGGCTAATTGTAAAACGGGCGGAGGAGTTCCGCGTTCCACAGCCGGGTCGTTTCTTCGCCGGCGATGTCCTTCTTGCGCTTCTTTGACTTGCGCGCGTCGATGAGGTAGTAGGTGTTGCGATCGCGCAAGGCCCTACTCACGATGAATGGGACCTCCCATGGAGAGGACAGCTTATGCTGGCCTACCTGCTCTTGGACGAGTCGGAGGACGAGTCCGCCTTCGCGGAATGTGAGAGGCTTGATCTTCTTGTTGTGGTAGTGCCTCAGGCCTTGCTGGTAGATAGCCAAACGGCTAAGTGCCAGAAGGCGCGCTTCTTCGAGCAGGTCGACGCCGTCTTCGCGTGCCTCTCTGGCTTCGGCTTCGGTGTACATTGTGATGCACGGTGAGTCGAACTCGACGTCGGTCGGGATGACAACTTCGGCTCCATAAACGAGGAAGAACGGGGTGAACCCGGTCGACCGGTTCGGTGTGGTGCGTAGACTCCAGAGGACTGCAGGGAACTCGTCAAGCTAACTGCCGGGTGAGCGGATGAGTGGCTCGACGAGTCGCGGCTTGATGCCGGACAGGATGAGTCCGTTGGCCCGCTCGACCTGCCCGTTGGACTGCGGATGTTCCACGGAGGCTAGGTCGAGGCGGATGCCAGAGATGGAGCAGTATTGTTCGAGCGCACCCTTGGCGAAGTTGGCGCCGTTGTTAGTGATGATGTTGTTCGGCATGCCGTAGCGCACCGCTATCTCTTTGATGAACCGGACAGATGTTGGCCCGTCCAGTTTCTTGATTGGTCCTGCCTCGATCCACTTGGTGAATTTGTCCACTGCCACCAGCAAGTGCGCCATGCCGCCTCGAGCGGTTTTGAAGGGTCCCTCCATGTCGAGTCCACAGACCGCAAAGGGCCAGGCGATCGGTATGGTGCGGAGTGCTGACATCGGCTAGTGGCTGCGTTTGCTGAAGCGTTGGCACCCTTCGCACTTGAGGATGAGTGACTCGGCGTCTTCGAGGGCCGTTGGCCAGTAAAAGCCGTGGCGGAACGCCTTGGCCACCAAGGATCGCGATGCGGCATGGTGCCCGCACTCGCCCTGGTGAATGTCGAGGAGGATGTCGATGCCGCGATCCTGCTCGACGCAGCACTGGAACACGCCGGTAGAGCTGCGCTTGATGAGCTCGTTGTTGATGATGCTGTAGGCGGACGCCTGGCGCTAAACTTGCCGAGCTTCAGTCTCGTCCATGGGGAGAACCCCGTTCTTCAGAAATTCTGATATTGGCAGGGCCGAGATGGGGTCGCGACCATGGTGAAGACGGCCACCAGGGTGGGTTCCGAGTCGACAGCCCCTGGGCCGGGTTGAGCAGCCCCCGGGTTGGGGACGGCGATGGCCGGGTCCGGCGAGATGGTGGACGGGTTGAGCTAAGCAGCCCTCGGGCCGGGTTCAGTAGCCCCTGTGCCGGGTTGAGAAGCCCCCCGGCTGGCTTGTGGTGCGGCCAGGTCTTCTAGAACATGGATGGACTCGGAGTCTGGCGATGGCTTGAAGGACGGCTTGCGCAGGTGCTCGAGGAAGACGCCAGACGGGGTGGCTTGACGTGACGAGGCGATCTTGGCGAGCGTGTCGGCTGCCTCGTTCTCCGCGCACGGGACATGGAGGAACTTGCAGCCCTCAAAGGATCCGGGCAGCTTCTGGACAAGGAAGCGGTAGCTTGCCATGTTGGAGTCACGGGCATCCCACTCGCTAGAGCACTGCTGCACCACCAGGTCCGAGTCGCCGTAGCACAGGATGCACCGGATGCCGAGTTCCTTGGCAAGCCGGAGGCCGTGCACAAGGGCTTCATATTCGGCAACGTTGTTGGAGGCGGCAAAGTGGATCTCGAGTGTGTAGCGGAGTCGGTCGCCCTTTGGATATGAAAGTACGATGCCGGCCCCTAAGCCGAGTCGCATCTTGGACCCGTTGAAGTGCATGTGCCAATGCATCGAGTCGGGAGGTGGCGGTAAGTACTGGGTCTTGGTCCAGTCGACGAGGAAATCGGCTAGGACCTGAGACTTGATCGTGGTGCGGGGCTCGTAGAGGATGGTGTGGCCGGCTAGCTGGATCGCCCATTTGGCGACTCGGCCAGAGGCGTCCCGGCACCCGATGATTTCTCCGATAGGCGCCATGCTGACGACGGTGACAACATGCTCTTGAAAGTACTGCTTCAGCTTCTTGGCGGTGAGGTACACGCCGTAACACATCTTCTGGTGGTGTGGGTAGTTCTGCTTGGAGGTGGAGAGCACCTCGCTCAGGTAGTAGACCGGGCGCTGGACGGCCTAGATCTTGCCCTTCTCTGGTCGCTCGACCACCAGCACCGTGCTGACCGCCCGCGAGGTCGCGACTATGTAGAGCAACAGCGACTCCTTGTCGGTCGGCGCGACCAGGACTGGTGCGGTGGAGAGCATGCGCTTGAGGTCTTGGAAGGCTTCGTTCGCCTTGCCATTCCACTCGAACGGGCTTGGCTTCTTCATCAGCTGGTACAGGGGTAGCGCCTTCTCGCCCAGCCGGCTTAGAAACCGGCTGACCGAGGCCAAGCATCCGGTGAACTTCTGGACATCGCGCAGCCGAGCTGGCTTGCACATTCGCTCGATAGCCTTGATCTTCTCCGGGTTCTCCTCAATGCCGCGTTTCGAGACAAGGAAGCCGAGTAGCTTTCCGGCCGGGACGCCGAAGACGCACTTTTCCGGGTTGAGCTTGACCTTGTATTCGCGGAGGTTGGCGAATGTTTCCTTCAAATCGTCGAGGAGCGTGAGGTGCTGCTTGGTCTTTACCACGATATCGTCCACGTACACGTGGATGTTGCGGCCGAGTTGCGGTAGCAGGCATTTCTGCATGCAGCGTTGGAAGGTGGCGCCAGCGTTCTTCAAGCCGAACGACATGGTGATGTAGCAATACGCCCCAAAGGGCGTGATGAAGGATGTCTTCAGGGCATCGGCCGGGTCCAGCTTGATCTGGTGATAGTCGGAGTAAGCGTCCAGGAAGGACAGGAGCTCGCACCCGGCGGTCGAGTCGATGACTTGGTTGATCCACGGGAGAGCGAACGGATCCTTGGGACAGACCTTGTTGAGGCTGGTGTAGTCGATACACATGCACCAGATCTTGTTCTTCTTCAGGATGAGGACTGGATTGGCCAGCCACTCGGGGTGAAATACTTCCATTATGAAGTCGGCCGCCAAAAGCTTGGCGACCTCTTCACCAATGGTTCTTCTCTTCTCTTCGGAAAACCGACGGAGGGGTTGATGGACAGGCTTGGCGTCCTTGCGTACGTGGAGTTTGTGCTCGGTGTACTTCCTCGGGATACCCGACATGTCCTTGGGGGTCCATGCGAAGATATCCCGATTCTCATCGAGGAAGTCGACGAGCTCGCCTTCCTATTTGCTGTCAAGGCGGGCGCCTACGACAATGTACTTGCTACAGCTGGGGTCTTCCGGGTTGAGCTTCACCTTCTTGGTCACCTTGGAGGGCTTGAAGGCGGCCTCGTCGGCCGGGTCCAGGGTCGGGACCGATGCAGCGGAGGCCTCGCCGGCCAAGGCAACAATCCGGTCGAGCTGGCGCCGCTCCTCGGTAATGACCAGTGACTCGGCTAACTTGGCGCCATCTCGGGCGCACTCCAGAGACTTGCGGTAGTCGCCGGTGACGGTAATGAGGCCCTTGGGGCCCGGCATCTTCATCTTCAGGTACGCGTAGTGGGGAACCGCCATGAACTTCGCAAGTGCGGGCCCGCCCAGCAATGCATGATATGCGCTGGACAGGTCCACCACCTCGAACCAGACAGGTTCGCGTCGAAAGTGGCTGCTATCGCCGAACAGGACATCGAGCCGGACCCGGCCAATGGGCGAGCAGGAGAGGCCGGGTACAATGCCATGGAAGACTGTCCGGGTTGGCTCCAGGTCCTCGGCCTTGAGGTCGAGCTTGGTCATTGTGTCGCGGTAGAGGATGTTGATGCTGCTGACGCCGTCGATGAGGACCCGGGAAAACTTGCATGTACACCACGCGACGATGGTGGGGTTGAGGACGATAGCATATCCGCCTGGACTCGGCATGACTGCCGGGTGATCCTCCCGGGTCCAGGTGATCAAGCGATCCGACCAGTGCATGAAATCCGGCATGGTAGGGACGACGGTGTTCACGTCCTGCCAAAGGAGGTGCTCGTTGCGCTTGTCATTGCCGAGGCTGGTGAAGACGATGTAGGCCGCGTTCTGGTTCGGGTAGGCGTCGTTCTGCATCGTGCCGCCGGCGGGAGGCGGGGGCGGCTGTCCTGCGCCTGGAGCTGGAGCCGGAGCCGGAGGAGGCGGAACGTCTCCCCTCATGATGCGCTTGGTGATGGCGCACTGCCGAAGCATGTGCATGGAGGGTCTTGCACCGTTGTGGTGCTTGCATGGGGCGTCGAGCATCTCTTCTAAACTCATGGAGGGTTGCCACGCCATCTTGCCGGTCTGCCGGTGCTTCGCCGTCGGGTCCGCCGTGGGCTCGGCGGCCGCGACGAGCCGGTTGTCATGATGTTGCGCCGGCTGGTCGGACTTGTGCTTGTTGTTCTGGTGATGGTGCTGACGGTTGCTTTCGTCGGCCGGCTTCGGGGAAGGAACCGGCTTCGCCTTGCTGGCTTCATCTAGTGCCACCTGGATCTTCATGGCGGAGTCGGTGTTGGCGTACTTGTCCGCCGTCACCATGAGCGCGGCCATGGTGGCCGGCTCGGAGCGTAGGAGCTTGTGCTTGAGGAGGGTGCCGTCTCGGCACCCGCTGACGAAGTATTGGATCGCCTGGATTTCATGGACGCCCTCGCAGTTGTTCCGGACTTGGTCCAGCGTGCAAGGTACTCGCGGCCGGTCTCCGTCGGCCCCTGCATGCACCTGGCGAGCTGGCTGGGGCGACCGGGATGCTTGTATGTCCCCGTGAAGTTGCGGACAAAGGCTTCCTCGAAGTCGACCCACGCGTTTATGCTGTCCATCGGCAGGCTGTTCAACCATGTGCGGGCCGACCCCTAGAGCATGAGCGGTGCGTAGCGCATGGCGAGACGACGATTGGCACCGGTGATGCCAATGGTCATGGTGTAGTCGGTGAGCCAGTCTTCTGGCTTCACGGTCCCATTGTACTTGGGGGTGTCACGGGGGAGCACGAACCCCTTGGGAAAGGGCTCCTCCCCGATGCGTGGGCCGAAGCACGCCGGCCCTATAGCGCCGCTCTCCTCCACCTCCAGGGAGCGAGCGAGCTGATCGAGGCGGTGGCGTGCGTCGGCGTCGTCGATGGCGCGCGGGCTGAGTCGACTGGCGGCCAGGCCCCGAGGGGCCGGGTCGGTTGGAGCCGGACGCCGGCCATGCTGGCCGGGTCCGCGCTGGGTCTCCGGGGCGGGCTCGTTGCCCAGAGCGTCGGCAGCGGTGGCGGCCGGGTTGCGTCGAGTCCGGGCTTGGCCAGAGTGCACCTCGCCGGGCGGCGAGGAAGCCGTGTGCAGAAGTTCACCGGGTCTGCCAAGGCGGGCGGAGTCGGACCCCGCCGGCTTGGCGAGTTGGTTGAGGCGATCCTGCTGGGTGTTAGCGGTGTGGAGGAGCTTGTGCATCCGCCCGATGCGTTCCTTGAGCTCCTCGCCCGCGAGCTGGTCGAGGCCGACCGCGACTGCCTCTGCAGCGCGCATGTTCTTGACTGGGGTCTTGTAGACGGTCCGGATGGTGCCGAAGGCCCGGCCGATCGCTCCTCCCCGGGCGCGAGTATCGGCGACCCGGCTTGGCTCGACTGCGGCGGGCGTGAATCCGTGGGCGGCGTCGTGCTCCATCTGAGCGGCCTCCAGGCGACGCCTGGTGGCGGCCAGCATCTCGGATAGGTCCAGCATCTGCTGGCGCCTGTCCTCGAGCTGGGTTCGGGCTTCAGCGATGTTGGTGGCGTCGACGTCGGTGCCGATGGGGATGCGGAGGCTCTGCATCGCGGCACGCAGCGGGTCGTACGGCTCATTCCATGCCGCAGCGGCCGCGGCTTCCGTGACCCTCCTCGCCTTGCTCGACGAGGAAGAGGCGCCATCACCAGTGATGAAGACCTCCACATGGGCGTCCATCGTCCCGGCAGTGAATCCGCCGCTGAGGGAGAGCGGAGAGTCGGAGTAGCTGAGCACCTCGCTGGGGTACTCGTCGACCGCGAACGCGTCAGAGATGCACAGCGCGGTGAAGGAGGCGGCGAGTGCGTCGATGATGTCGTCCGCCAGAGCGACGGACTCGTCGGAGTAGGAGAAGGGCCCCGTCTGAAGCATGCTCCCGGCCAGCTCCTCGAGCTGCCCCACGGTGGGCGCCAACTATCGTGGTGGGCGCACGGCAGATGCCAAGGGATGGCTAAAGAGAGGAGGAGGCTCGAGGGTGTTGGTGGGCTCCAGAGGCGAGGTTGATATGCGCGGGCGCGGGACGCCGGACATACCCAGGTTCGGGGCTCTCCGGAGAGATAACACCCCTAGTCCTGCCGAGTTTAGTTGGATAATCGATAGTACAATGTCGCTCCTGGAGCTGTATGGAGGAGGAAGGAAGCTGGCCAAGGCTTGGGCTGCTCCTTCTCCCCGGCGTTGTTGTTGGGTAGCTAGTCCTATGCTCGCCTGTGTCTCTCTTACATATGTCTCGTATCTATCTTGCTTCACATGCCTCTGTAGGCGTGGGCTCCTGGGGGGTTTTATAGATCAACCCACCCAGGGTTACAATGGTAATATGCCGAGTAGGTGGGTCCGTATTGTCGGTGTTCGGGGTACCGGGATGGGTCCCGCTTGTGGGCTTGTGGTTCACCGGGTTCCCCTAGGTGCGGGCCCCGTGTGCCTAGGGAAACTGTGTGCCGTCTTGTCGATCGTCAGGGCGTGGCCGAGTCGAGTCGTGTACAGTGTTCTCCATCAGGTTGCCACTTGCTGTCGTCAGCGGTGAGGGCGGGAGTGGTTGTCAGAATCGCGATTCTGTTATACGATTCTACGACTTTACGATCCAAACTAACCCCTATGATTCTATGATTTTACTTCTTAGAATCTATGTTTCTACGATCCTGATAGTGAAGATTCTACGATTTGCGATCCTACCATCGAAGCTCCGATCCGATTCAAAATCATGATTCTGACAACCTTGGGTGGGACCACTGTTGCCACGCCAGCCCTGGTCAGCGGGTAGGTAAGGGGCACTGTTGCCACGCTCCGGCTGACCATAGGCATGGGCGGGAACACTGTTGTCTTGGTCATCGGTGGTCAAGGTCTCGTCCCATCGTACAGCTTGGATGGGACGGGAGCTGACCCGTGGCTGGGTTGTCGTGGACGCCACGGGTGGGTTGGCTTGCTGGGGAAGCCATGGCTGCGCCAGCTGCTGCGGCCGGGTCGACGTACCTTGCCGAGTCGAGGGGCTTGGCTGGGTTGCGGGCCTTGCCGGGTCGAGTGACCCGGCCAGGCGCGTGCCGGTTCGCAGGGCGATGCGGGCCCCGCTGTTTTTGAAAAGGATCCGGGTTCCGTTGCGTGCCCGGGGTTCATCCCCCCTACAAGTTTACAGTCAATATGCTCTTCTTAAGAAGCTTCCTTGCCCTATTCTGCACTCAATATGCTTAGCTGAGATGGCATGCCAAGGCCGATTAGTTGCTAAACTATCCTGCCATATATTTATTGTGACATAGATTGCCATGGTCTAGTATCCATTCCGTTAGGTGAAATAGCTCTACACCATTTTATATTTGATGTTTGTTGCTGTGATGGCCTTCAATAGTTCGATGGCTGTGTGCTCGGCCTCATTGACTGCGGAAACAACCTGCCATAATTTAGCACTCAAATATGTTTGCTGAATTAGCTTTACATATATTTCGTTACTTAGATCTGCTCGTCCAAATATCTTGCCATAGCTTTAGAAATCGACCTAGGTATTTTTTTCTGGACTTCATACAAAGGCATATATGTTATTCCTGTAATATCTAGTAGAAGAACTAATTTGTATGTCTAACAAATGGACATGACTTGGATAACTTTTGCTCGAAGATTCTCCGCTGCATATGTCGAGGGGGTTAAAAACTGCATGAACTTTATCAGAGCTGTGTACGGTGGTCCTAAATCAGATGTGCTCTGCCCTTGTAGTAGTTGTATGAATTCGGTTACAAGACCCTAGTCAACTGTGCAAAATCATCTACACTTGTATGTGATGTTGGTCACATATACTAGGTGGGTTCATCATGGTGAAACTATGAACGTCAATGTTATTGACTACGTGGAAGCAGCAGATCACCATCTTGATCTGCCTGATGCTCAGGTGGAAGAGGAGGAGGAGGTGGTGGTGGCAGAGCCAGTGAGTTTGACCAATATTGAAACAATGCTACAAAATGCTCATGCATTCCATGAACTTTCACCTGTAGAAGAAAAACGGTGGGCCCGCATGTTGGAACTATGCAACGTGGCTGTCACCCCAGGAAATAAGCTGTCAGTATTCTCAGCTATGGTCACCTTTCTTCAGGTGATGACATCTGAGCGGATGACCAACAAATCATTCGATGCGATGTTGGCTACTTTCCGTAAATCTTTCCCAGATGCGTCTGAGCTGCCACACACCTACAGTAAAATGAAGAATTTCCTTCGTGCAGTTGGAATTGGATATGATATGATCCATGTTTGTAAGAATAATTGTGTTCTGTTCCGAAAGGATTATGCCAACTTAAGTGAATGCCCGAAATGCAAATCATTAAGATGGAAAGATGGCGATGCTGTGAAGAGGATTCCTCATGATGTTCTGAGACATTTTCCAATTATACCAAGATTGCAGAGGTTGTTTCATGATGCTAAAACAAGAGAGGATGTATTGTGGCATTCTAGGAACCATGAGTACAGAGATCAGAATGTAATGAGCCATCCATCTCATAGTAGTGAGTGGAAAAGCTTCAATCATAAACACAAAAAGTTTGCTGCTGACCCGAGAAACATTAGACTTGGCTTAGCTTCAGATGGATTTAACCCATTTGGCCACCAGAGCGCCACATATAGCATGTGGCCAATGCTTGTTATCCCTTACAACATGCCTCCAAATGTCTGCACCAAAGAATCACACTACATGATGGCCTTACTCATCCCAAGTCCAAAAAAAGTCCTGGAAAGGATTTTGATTTGTTCGTGGAGCCTCTTGTGGAGGAACTTCAACAGCTATGGAGGGGTGTTCTCACTCAAGACCTATATAGCAGCCCACCGGCTGATTTCTTTCTGCGTGCTGTTATAATTTGGTGCATCCATGATTATCCAGCTTTGCGCACTATGTCAAGGCAAACGACACATGCTTACAACACATGTGTTCGCTGTGACAGGAATCTGCTGTCATACGCAATACTTAGCAAGATCTGTTACATTGGACACTGTCGTTTCCTTTCCAAGGACAAGCCGCATCCTAGAAAATATCAAAGACATGTGTTCAATGCAAAGCATGAAAACCGTGATGCGCCAAAGAGGCTCACCGCCGATGAGTTGGAATTAGAGAAGGTCAGGCATATTACACCAGGAAACCATCCTGGTAATGGTAGCGGGAAAAGGAACCGTGGCAGGGCAGAAGAGAGATTATTGTTTACCCGCAGGTCCACTTTGTGGGACTTGGAGTATTGGAAAGCTTTGGATCTACAGCATAATCTTGATGTGATGCACATCGAGAAAAATATATGTGACAGCATTATCGGCACACTTCTTAATATTGAGGGCAATACGAAAGATACCTTAAAATCTAGGATTGATTTGACACACCTGGGTATCAGACAGGATTTGCAGGTGCAAGACGAAGGTAAACCACGGGATATGGCACCAATTGTGTACGTCTTGGATATGGTAAAAAGAAAAGAATTCTGCGAGGTCCTATCACGTGTGAGATTCCCACATGGATTTGCTTCCAACCCTGAAAGGAGAGTTAGTGCAGATGGAAACAAGGTACAAGGGTTGAAAACTCATGACTTCCACGTCCTACTTCAAAGAGTTTTACCTGTTATCCTTAGAGGATTGGGCCGCCCTGACTTATACAGAGCAGTTGCAGAGTTGGGAAAATTCTTCAGGGAACTCTGTAGTAGAAATATCAGGATAGATGCTTTGGAGCATCTTAGAGACAAGATACCAACTATCCTATGCGACCTTGAGAAGATATATCCTCCAGCCTTCTTTGATGTGATGATGCATTTGGCTGTTTATCGACCTGATGAGGCACTACTTAGAGGTCCAGTATAGTATGGCTAGATGTACCCTATTGAAACGCGGCTAGGCACTTTCAAGGGCTATGTTAGGAACAGAGCTAGACCTGAGGGTTCCATTGCAGAGGCCTACATTGCTACAGAAGTGTTGACATTCTGCTCAAAATACATTGAAACAGCTGATCAGCTTAGCAAAGAGGTGGGTGAAGACAATCCCGGGCTCAATATTTTCGATTATTCAGTTCGAGTTACAGGGAAGAGTCGACAAGAGGACAAACCTAAAGATTTAGACAAAATGGTTTGGTATGTGTTGAATAACTGTCCTAAGATACTACCTTATATCAAGTAAGTGCTAAGTACTGCAGCTTATACACCGTAATCTACTAAACTTGCAGCACATTCTTATATATTTAGATGTTTGACGCGATCACTATGTTTTGCAGCATCTACAAAAAGGAATTACTGCTGCAAAATCCAAGAAACATTGACAAGCTGGTTATGGAAGAATTTGCGAAATGGTTCAAGAGCCATGTAAGCTTTTCAATTACACTGTCAGTTTTTTTAATATATTGAGTACATAAGATGATCAGCTTGTCTATTTTCTAACCAAAGGTTAAGAAGGTGCGGGAGGATGGGCAGGCAGTTGATGATGCCCTTTACTCACTAGCAATGGGTCCTGATACTCGGGGTAAGACATTATGAATCTTGCGTTGTTGGAGATGTGTGCTACAACACCCTTGCACGAGACAAAGGCAGGAAGACACAAAACAGTGCTATCATGAGCACGGATACGTATGACAAAGAGACAACTGAAATGTATGCTAATATAACAGACAGTGTTCAATTGTAGTATATCTCTAGTTTCGAGGATCATCGGTGTGTGGTTCTGTTGTGCTGTCGTTGGTATAACATGTTTTCCAGGATCGCAAAACCAAGAGCTGATGATTATTTCAAATCCACCAATGTCAATGCGGCATACCAGACCAACGAACCTTTTATTTTGGCAAATCAAGCAACACAGATATTTTTCTTGGAAGACACATTTACACCTAGCGATGACTGGAGAGTATTGCAAAGGTTTGAGCAGAGGAATTCGTTTAATGAAGTTGCACAACAAGATAATGCTTACACTACTCCTGATGTACAATATAACACAGATGTTCCTAATATCTTTGAGAACCATCACGTCAATGACGCCGGCGAAAAGATTGCCTGTCGTGTTGTGGACATACAAGAGTTGATCTAGAAGAAGCCAATGTTCGAGGACGTTGAGGACGAAGAAGAAGATGACACCATGGAGAATTATGATTCAGACTGATACACATGGCGAAGATGTTGACGCTGCTGCTATGGATGATGATTACCTTGCTTTTGTCGTATTTGCCTGTCCGAAGACGTTTTTTATCTACTATGTAAAATTGTGTTTGCTATGACAACTGAAACCTGATGAACATGTTGTTTAGTATTTTGTTGTGAGAACATCACTTGTTATGTATGCTGATTTGTGTTTGGTGATTGTATGACGACTAAAACATGATGACATTGTTGTTTAGTTGTACTCATATTTGGTTGTGAAACTTGAATTTGATGACATAGTTTGTTGTTGGACTGCAATTTGCTCGACGTCTTCGAATGAGAACAAAGCTGACTCGACAGGGCCTCTGCTATTTTATTTATTTATTACCAAAAGGGCCTCTGCCATTTATTTATTTATGAGAAAAAGGGGATACCCCCTGATTTCCGTTAATAGAAATCATTAGATGTTCACAACACTACGCCCAGCCTGCTACACAGGTTTCATTCATTACTAGTTTCAGCAAAGTGCTCATGTCATAGCCACTGAATACATCATGAGTGCTACATACAGTGCAAATAAAGAGACAATCATCCTACAGAGCACATCGATTTTGCCCGTTATATTCAGAAGCTCTTTTATCTCCTCATTGCTGTCAAGGCCGTTCAGCAGTTGTTGCTTGGCCATGATCAGAGGAACTGCATCTTTAACCTTCTGCTCTGCATCTTCCTCTTCTGCCGTTCCTTTAGTTACTTGTCCAACACCCCAACCTGCTGGTATTGGGATTCCTCGGCTAATGAAATAATCAGCGTAGTTGCATTCCCCCACATCAGCAACTTCCCAGAAATACAAATCACACGAATCTTCCCTTTTATGCATGAATCAAATTGGAAGATCATCAACCAAACTATCAAAAAATCAGGAACTGAAAGCAGCAGAACAACACTTAAATATATTATTACCCCATGATTCAGGCATTTGTAGAAGGCTAGGCCAGGGTTGACGATTGTGGTTGAGACGCGACGAATGACTCTGCGTGATTTGCAGCAGTGGCACCACACCAATGGCAGCGGGTTGCGATGAGCAATCGGCTGCGGTGCGCGTGCCGGCGGGGGTGTGATGAGACCCACAGGCGATGGTACGGGTGGCAACTTGGCGCATATCTGGTTGTTGCCTGCTGAAGAGCAGGTGGACGAGCAGCCAGCGGACATGGTTGCTGCGGCCAGAGCTTCTGATGCTAGGCAGAGTAAGTAGACAAGAGGAGAAGCGAACGTTGGATATGTCAGTTTCATTACTTGCACCATATAAAGTCATAGTCTAGGTTTGGATTCAAACTAGCTACAGGAGCACGTCTCTCTTTTTTCTAAAACTCAGCAACATCTCTTTACTGGTACACTAGCTTGTTATGTGCGCCTTCTCAAGTCTTTGGTTTTCTTTCCATTTTTTTGCGAGGAATGAAGGAGAACAAAATTGAGAGTTCTTGGGACTCGAACCCAAGACCTCTTGGCTGAAAACCAAGGTGCTAGTCACTTATGTGGCGAACGTTCCCTGGGAGGAGGACGGCAGACTAACGCATTTTCCTCATATTTTTAGTTGCGACACAAGATCGAACGGTCGCAGTTTCAGGAATGTTATAAAGCGAACGAGCCCAGTTTTTCTTTTCTTCCTATATATAAAAAAGTATGCTACTTGGTGTCGGCTTAGTCAACAAACGATTGTGCCAACCTTGACCGTTGGATTGACATTCAACGTCTGTCGTGTTTCTTCAGTCTCTTCTTCCTCGAGCCGCCAAAGGCAAACCAGTGCCGGCGGGACCGCCTGCTCCCGCCTCCCACAGCTGGCTGTGCTGCCGCGCGCGCATCATGGCCACATCGCACCCTAAAACTCTGTGCATCTTCCCCGGCTCCTGTTTATTCCCGTCCGAGGCCTCACCATCATCCTCCGTCTTGGTTCGCTCGCTGTGGCGCCACCCTCCGGTGTTGTCAACATGGTCAACAACCGAGAGGAATAAGGAGATGATTGTACATGGTGAGGATGACAGTAGGGACCTAGCAGCGCGTGCAGTAATTTTGTTTTTCAGGACGGAGAAGGGTATCAGCTGGGTTGTGCGGGACCTGCGGCCCGTCAAGCCCAGGCTTTTATTTCATATGTTTAGCACATGACCAACCCAGCTTATTTTTTTTCTTTCTGAAAATGGCTAGCCAGCTATTTTGTTTTTTGCAGAATAACCAACGAAGGCCTACTTGCTTTTCTATGTCCTGCTGGGCCGGAAATCTTTCAAGACGAGGAGGGATGCATTTTGCCTAGAAAATGGGCTATAAGTAATAAGAAATGGGCTATAAGTAATAATAAATGGGCGGTAAAATGAAAAAATATAGCAAACAGACAATTAGTTCCAAAATACTTTTTTTGGATTTTGATATTTTAAATTTCATTGTTTTTGTGCGGGTAAAATTTCATTGAATTTAAATTAAGGTATATTTAGATTTAAAATTAATTTGAATCTGGCTAGAAATTTCGGGCTGTATGTTATTTGGGACAGATTTGAAGGTTGACTTGTGGGTCTACTAGGTTGACGTGTACGAAAGGCTTTGTCAACTTAGTCCACAAACGATTCTAGCAGAAGTGACCGTTGGATGTTAATCCAACGGCCGTGCTGCTTCTTCAATATCTGATCTTTTTGCTCCAGCCGCCCAAACCAGCCGGCGGGACTGCCTGCTCCCGTCTCCCGTAGCTGGCTGTGCTGCCGCACAGGCTGCACCACCCCACCCTACTTCATTGCTAGCCAGGCCATTCCTCTACTCACCCACACCTCCTGTTATTTTTCGACGATGGTAGTCGGACCAGTAAACCCTCGTACTCCCCACCGCATGGGCAACATTGCCAAGTCTTCCCCGGCTACGTGTCGTTCCCTTCCTATGCCTCGCTGTCGTCTACCGCCATGGTGCTCTCGGCGCGGCCTGGTCAACATGGTCAACGAACGACATACATCGGACGTGGATTGTACGTGGAGAGGCTGACAGCTGTGTCCACGACCTCACACAAGGAAATGCCTCCTTATTACGCGCAAAGTAATGATTCCTCCACCTGACAGCTTGGACCCACCGGAAGGGCCTCTGTATTTCGCGAAAAAACGTTTCCCCCGCTAACAAGTCGGACCCACCGGCTATATCTTCGCACGCAAGGAAGTGCCTCCTTATTATGCACAAAAAATGAATACCCCCTGCTAGCTGGGACCCAATATAGTGGGAGGCTGACTTGTGGGCCAACTAAGTTGACGGGGACGGAGGGCTTTGTCAACTTAGTCAATATGAACGATTCTAGCTCGAGTGACCGTACGATGTCCATCCAACGGCCGTAGTGCTTCTTCAACCTCTGGTCTTCTTACTCCAGTCGCCCAAACCAGCGCCGGTCGTGTCGCGTGCTCCTGCCTCCCGTGGCCGGCTGTGATGCTGCGGAGGCCTCACCACCCCCTACTACTCCCACCGCTGGCCAGGCCATCCCTCTACTCACCCACACCCCTTGTTATTCTGCGGCGACAGCCTCACACCGCAGCCGAACCAGTGAACCCTCGTACTCCTCGCCGTGCGGGCTTCCACTGCCGCGTCTTCCCCGGCGTCACGTCGTCCCCTTCCTAGCCCTCGCCGTCGTCCACCGCCCTAGTGCTCTCGGCGTGGCGTGGTCAATGTGGTCAAGGAACGACTTCCATCGGAAGAGTATTGTACGTGGAGAGGCTGACAAGTGGGTCCATGGCGGCCGCAAGGAAGTGCCTCCTTATTACGTGGAAAATAATTATTCCTCCACCTGACAGTAGGGACCCACCGGACGGGCCACCGTAGTCCGCGAAAAAACCTTTCCCCCTGACTGCTGGGACCCACCAGCTACATCTTCGCATGCAAGGAAGTGCGTCTGGAAAAAAAAGATTCGCCCCCCTGACTGCTGGGACGCACCAGCTACATCTTCGCACGTAAGGAAGTGCCTGACAGTCGGGATCCACCTGGTCGAAGCGTATGTAGCGTTGTCATTCTGGTCGTGAACGTGTATGTACATATTGGTCGATGTAGAGGCGTGCACGTATCGTAGTAGAGGCGCGCACGTGTCGTAGTAGAGGTGCGCACGTAGTATGTACATGTACATACAGCGGCCAGTGTGCAAGAAAGAAAATACGGCCACGTACATACATACGGGCGGGGTCTCAAATGCCTACTTGCGCATACGTACGGCCAGGGCTCGTGTACATGGCTGGGTCGGAACGGAGAAACAGTGTGTCGTCGTGTTCATGGGGAGGCAACGGAATGCGTCGTGTTCATCGGCAGGCAACGGAATGCGTCTTGTTCATCGGGAGGCAACGAAACGCGTGGGAGCCAACCGGCTTGGACGGAACAGTTGATGGAAATGAGGCCTGGCGTACCGCAAAACGGAGGAAACGGCCTTATGTTCGACTGGCCACGTTCAAAACGGGATCCTATTCATCGGGAAGGGTCTGGCGTACCGCAAAACAAAGGAAACAAACTTGTGTTGGACCTCCTACGGTCAAAATAGGGTCTTGTTGATCGCGAGGGGTGTGGCGTACCTCAAAATGGAGGAAACGGACTTGTGTTGGAGTGCTACAGTCGAAACGAGGGTCCTGTTCATCGGGAGGGGTGTGGCGTACCGCAAAACGGGACTCCACGGGATACTGTTCATCTCCACCGTCGACCTCCTCCAGCCTCCATGGGCTACTGTTCATCCACCGTCGACCTCCTCCAGCCTCCACCTGTGACTGTTCATCCACGGGCTCCTGTTTATCCATCCTCCACCGCGCGCTACTCCACCGGCTACTGTTCAACCACCCCTCTCCACGGGCTCCTGTTCAACCACCCCTCCATGGGCTACTATTCATCCACCCCTCCACCGTCTACTATTCATCCAGCCCTCCACGAGGTCGTCCTATTCATCCAGCCCTCCACGGGGTCCTGTTCATCCAGCCCCAACCGGCTCAATCAATCGGGGTCATGTTCATACAGAGGCAACACCACGGGGTCCTGTTCATCCACCCCCACCGCTCACTGTTCATCCACCCCCCCCCCCCCCACACACACACACACGCAAGGCTCATTGTTCATCCAGAGGCAGCATCGATCGGCTTCAGTTAGCAGCAGTAGCAAAGGAATCGCTCGATCGGGTTCAGTTAACAGCCATCGATCGATCGCTCGGATTCAGTAATGCTTAGCCTGCAATGCAATCGCTCGAGTTTAGTTAGAGCCTAACGCCTCGCTCGGGTTCATTTAGAGCCAACGCCTCGCACACACGTGCGTACGTGTACGAGAGAAACGCGCATCGCTCGGCCCCCGGCCATCCACCGTAACCGGGAACTCCCCGAAAGTTTCCTCTCCCTTGCTTCTACCATGGTTTTTCCGTCATGGACGGCCCAAAGAATGTCATGCAGCTGCGTCTCCGGCCCACCCAGGATGAAAAGCCCATTTTCTGTCATGATTTTTTGACATAGAAGTAGGAGCACACCACATCTACGATGATACCGGGTTTTGTCACAATTATTGTCATAGAAGTGTCATAAGTATGACAGAAAAAAATTCCGTTCAGCCCAAAATGTCACGGATGTGTCTTTTTGTAGTGTAAGGTATTGCAATCCGGTTTTTATTGGCCTACTCTCTTCAAAAATACCCATAAGTTTGTCTTATCGTGTGACGAATGTCAAAGAATTGGTAATATTAGCAAACGTCAAGAAATGCCTATGAATTATTCTCTTGTTATTGAAACATTTGATGTTTGGGGCTTTGATTATATGGGACCATTTCCTTCCTCTAATGGGTATACACATATTTTAGTTGTTGTTGATTATGTTACTAAGTGGGTAGAAGCTATTCCAACTAGTAGTGCTGATCATAACACTTCTATTAAGTTGCTTAAAGAAGTTATTTTTCCGAGGTTTGGAGTCCCTGGATATTTAATGACTGATGGTGGTTCACATTTTATTCATGGTGCTTTTCGTAAAATGCTTGCTAAGTTTGATGTTAATCATAGAATTGCATCTCCATATCGCCCACAGTCTAGTGGTCAAGTAGAGTTGAGTAACAGAGAGCTCAAATTAATTTTGCAAAGGACTGTTAATAGATCTAGAAAGAATTGGTCCAAGAAACTTGATGATGCATTATGAGCTTATAGAACTGCATATAAAAATCATATGGGTATGTCTCAGTATAAAATGATTTATGGAAAAACTTGTCACTTACCCCTCGAACTTGAACATAAGGCATATTGGGCCATTAAAGAGCTCAATTATGATTTCAAATTTGCCAGTGAGAAGAGGTTATTTGACATTAGCTCACTTGATGGAGAACCCAAGCCTACAAGAATGCCAAGCTGTTTAAAGAAAAAGTTAAAAGATGGCATGACAAAAGGATACAAAAGTGTGAGTTTAATGTAGGTGATTATGTTTTACTTTTCAACTCTCGTTTAAGATTTTTTGCACGAAAACTTCTCTCTAAATGGGAAGGCCCTTACGTTATCGAGGAGGTCTATCGTTTCGGTGCCATAAAAATCAACAACTTCGAAGGCACAAATCCGAAGGTGGTGAACGGTCAACGAATCAAACATTATATCTCAGGTAATCCTATAAATGTTGAAACTAATATTATTGACAACGTAACCCCGGAGGAATACATAAGGGACACTTTCCAGAATGTTTCAGACTCCGAAAAGGAATAGGTATGTGGTACGATAAGTAAACCGACTCCAAAACAGTTCTAATAGCAATTTTTCTCCATTTTGGAATATTTTAGAAAATAGGAAAATAAGAAGTAGTCCGGGAAGGACAAGAGGCGTCCACGAGGGTGGAGGGCGCGCCCTACCCCCCTAGGTGCGCCCCCCTGCCTCGTGGGCACCTCGTGTGCTCTTCGGACTCTGTTTTCTTGCACGATACTTCTTTCGGTCGATAAAAATTCATTATATAATCTCCCGAAGGTTTTGATCACCGTATCACACAAAAACATTCTATCTTTGTTTCCAGTTGTTTTCTGTCAGATTTGTTAAGGCCAGGCATCATGACGTCACCCTCCTCCAACAATGAAGACAAGGATGCTTGGCTATTGAAGATAGAGCTGAAGAGAGAAGAACCTGGGGAGATCAACAAGGACGATGGGATCAAGAAGGCCATGAAGGATCAAGCTCCGGGGATAGAAGAAGAAAACAGCCTTCAACATCTTCCTAACCTCTTTACCCCAACTGAGATTGAAGCTTTCAGGATGATTGAGTTAGCTTGCATACGAAACAAGTATCTCACACAAGAAAATATCTTGTTGAAGGATCATATCATCGCACTCAAGGGCATTATCCGCAAATTGGAAGAGCTCCTACGCTCAATGTGCGAGTATCCATCATCATCACCACCTTCTTCACCATCTCTGAGGACATAATCACATGGGTATGGGCACTCCCCTTGGCAACTGCCAATGCTTGGGGGAGTTGCCCTGGTATCGTATAACCATCACACTCCTATCTTTACCGTTTTACTCAGTTCGATCCTTTTGGTAATATCTTGATCTAGTAGAATAAAGTTTTGGTATGAAATAGTTTTGGGTTTTGCTTTGTGATCCCTCTATGTAATCGAGTCTGTGAGATATATAATAAAGATTAGTGTTGAGTCAAGGGCTTTGCTATCTTGCTATGATCTTGAGAAAATATAAAGAATAAAAAGAAATAAAAGAGACCATGTTAATCTTATGGATAGTAATGACTTCACACATAAAGAGTATGAGGCATAAAAGTTGTTGAGAGTTGGCAAACCTAGTTTTGGTCATTGTTGCAATTAATAGGAAGTAATAAAGAAAGAGAGGTTCTCACATATAAATATACTATCTTGGACATCTTTTATGATTGTGAGCACTCATTAAAGTATGACATGCTACAAAGTTGATGTTGGACAAGGAAGACAACGTAATGGGTTATGTTTTCTCACATCTTAGTTAAAGTATATTGTCATGGATCGTCCAACATGTTGAGCTTGCCTTTCCCCCTCATGCTAGCAAAATTCCTTGCACCAAGTAGAGATACTACTTGTGCTTCCAAATATCCTTAAACCCAGTTTTGCCATGAGAGTTCACCATATCTACCTATGGATTGAGTAAGATCCTTCAAGTAAGTTGTCATGCTGCATGCAATAAAAATTGCTCTCTAAATATGTATGACTTATTAGTGTGGAGAAAATAAGCTTTATACGATCTTGTGATATGGAAGTAATAAAAGCGACGGACTGCATAATAAAGGTTCATATCACAATTGGCAATATAAAGTGACATTCTTTTGCATTAAGATTTCGTGCATCCAACCCTAAAAGCACATGACAACCTCTGCTTCCCTCTGCGAAAGGCCTATCTTTTACATTATGCAAGAGTCAAGGTGATCTTCACCTTTCCTTTTTTTATTTTATCCTTTGGCAAGCACCACGTGTTGGAAAGATCTTGATATATATATATATATATATATATATATATATATATATATATATATATATATATATATATATATCCAATTGGATGTAAGTTAGCATGAACTATTATTGTTGACATTACCCTTGAGGTAAAAGGTTGGGAGGCAACACTATAAGCCCCTATCTTTCTCTGTGTCTGATTAAAGCTCCATAACCATAAGTATTGCGTGAGTGTTAGCAATTGTGAAAGACTAAATGATAGTTGAGTATGTGGACTTGCTGAAAAGCTCTTATGTTGGATCTTTCCTATGTTATGATAAATTGCAATTGCTTCAATGACTGAGATTATAGTTTGTTAGTTTTCAATGAAGTTTCTGGTTCATACTTGACATTGTGAATAGATTGTTACTTGAGCATAAGAAATTATATGACAATATATATATATATGTATATATATATATATATATATTGTTGTTATAAGAATGATCATGATGCCCTCATGTCCATATTTTATTTTTATCGACACCTCTATCTCTAAATATGTGGACATATTTTTCGATATCGGCTTCCGCTTGAGGACAAGCGAGGTCTAAGCTTGGGGGACTTGATACGTCCATTTTGCATCATGCTTTTATATCGATATTTATTGCATTATGGGCTGTTATTACACATTATGTCACAATACTTATAGCTATTCTCTCTTATTTTACAAGGTTCACATAAAGAGGGAGAATGCCGGCAGCTAGGATTCTGGACTAGAAAAGAAGCAAATATTGGAGACCTATTCTGCACAACGCCAAAAGTCCTGAAACTCCATGAAAGTAATTTTTGGAATTAATGATAAATATTCAGCGGAAGAAATACCTGAGGGGGGCCACCCACCATCCACGAGGGTGGGGGGCGCGCCCTACCCCCCTGAGCGTGCCCTCCTGCCTCATGGGCCACCTGGCAGCCCTCTGGTGCCCATCTTCTGCTATATGAGGTCTTTTACCCTGAAAAAAATCATAAGCAAGCTTACGGGACGAAACTCCGCCGCCACGAGGCCGAACCTTGGCGGAACCAATATAGGGCTCCGGCGGAGCTGTTCTGCTGGGGTAACTTCCCTTCGGGAGGGGGAAATCATCACCATCATCATCACCAACGATCCTCTCATCGGGAGGGGGTCAATCTCCATCAACATCTTCACCAGCACCATCTCCTCTCAAACCCTAGTTCATCTCTTATATCCAATCTTTGTACCAAAACCTCAGATTGGTACCTGTGGGTTGCTGGTAGTGTTGATTACTCCTTGTAGTTGATGCTAGTTGGTTTATTTGGTGGAAGATCATATGTTCAGATCCTTAATGCATATTAATACTCCTCTGATTATGAACATGAATATGCTTTGTGAGTAGTTACGTTTGTTCCTGGGGACATGGGTGAAGTCTTGCTATTAGTAGTCATGTGAATTTGGTATTCGTTCGATATTTTGATGAGATGTATGTTGTCTCTCTCTAGTGGTGTTATGTGAACGTCGACTACATGACACTTCACCATTATTTGGGCCTAGAGGAAGGCATTGGGAAGTAATAAGTAAATGATGGGTTGCTAGAGTGACAGAAGCTTAAACCCTAGTTTATGCGTTGCTTCGTAAGGGGATGATTTGGATCCATATGTTTCATGTTGTGGTTAGGTTTACCTTAATACTTATTTTGTAGTTGCGGATGCTTGCAATAGGGGTTAATCATAGGTGGGATGCTTGTCCAAGACAAGGAAGTACCCAAGCACCGGTCCACCCACATATCAAATTATCAAAGTAACGAACGTGAATCATATGAGCGTGATGAAAACTAGATTGACGATAATTCTAATGTGTCATCGGGAGCGCTTTTCTCATTATAAGAACCTGTCCAGACTTGTCCTTTGCTACAAAAAGGATTGGGCCACCTTGCTGCACCTTATTTACTTTCATTGCTTGTTACCCGTTACAAATTATCTTATCACAACTATCTGTTACTTACAATTTCAGTGCTTGCAGAGAATACCTTACTGAAAACCGCTTGTCATTTCCTTCTGCTCCTCGTTGGGTTCGACACTCTTACTTATCGAAAGGACTACGATAGATCCCCTATACTTGTAGGTCATCAAGACTCTTTTCGGGCGTCGTTGCCAGGGAGTGAAGCGCCTTTGGTAAGTGGAATTTGGTAAGGAAACATTTATATACCGTGCTGAATTTGGTAAGGAAATATTTATATAGTATGCTGAAACATTTATAATAATAGAAAAAGAACAACACAACCTTTAGTCCTAAACAAGTTGGGATAGACTAGTGCTGAAACCCATAAGATCTCGCGACTAACTCATGGTTCTGGCATATGGATAGCCAATGCGACCAGTTTCATGTCCACTACTTGACATTCATACCACGAAACTACAACGGATACAACGCAACTGCAAACCGAGGTTTCATTTCTTCTGACATATTCTCTCCCATCGCACGTGCAAAAAACATATTCTAGATATTCAAACTGATTTTAGGAGCGTAGATTCTTGTCATGGATTCTTTTCGTCACTCGTGTATACGTTACAACCTAACAAGCAAAATAAGAAAAAACTCAGCCTAGATAAAAGTCGTGGAAACATTGCCGACCAAAAGTCCCATCCCAATTTGGTGGATGCTCGAGTAACTCAGACAACAACAACCGCGAAACCTTCCACCTGGTTTTGCCGGTTTTGCAAGGTTCTACACGATTTTTTTTTCTATTATGTGTTTTTATCTATTGATTTTCATCGGCTTTACTTTCAGGTTTCCTTTTTCTTTTTGTTTCTTTTTCTTTTTTATCTTTCCAAAATAAGTGTTGACTTTTTTAACACATGTTGAATATTTTTTGTAAACAAGCCAAACATTTTTAGATACACGTTGATCACTTTCAATACTATTAAGGTTTATCCGAATAAATTTTGAACATGTGTAAATGCACATAGTGCATTTTTTAAATACACAATGTACATTTTGAAAGAGGCAAAAAAAATCTAGATTTTGAAATTGGTTCAAAATTCCTAGATTCTCCTCCTGGATTCTTTTTGTCACTTGTGGGAAGAAAAAGCCCAGTCTAGGTACAACCCCAGAGAAAATTGCAGATCAAAAGACACATCAACAACACAAAACAAATGAACATGTGACAAAGGAAAACAACACCCGGATTGGAAGAAACAGTGAAAACGACATTTCAAATGCGATCTATTTAAGTCTCATCTAGATATACCCAGAAGGGACCCTATTCATAACTTTGAATACCTTCGGGGGAACAAGGATGTTACTAGATAAGTTGCAGACACAAGAAAAACAAGGAGGGACTAGTGGACGAGGCTATTATGTTTCATTCAATCTGTTGATAGATTGCTACGTTCACATTTTTAATAGGTTGATCTTTTTTTTCTTGCGAGGATAATAGGTTGATCTTTGCACCTTGAAGATTTGGTACCAAAGTAGTGGATGTCAATTTAGTTGATGCGGAAGAATACGTAGGATAAAACTCCCACCCGAGTACCAAAAACTACCGAACCTTGTATATTTGGTCAAACATATCACAATGCATGCTCAGATAGACTTTATTTTTAACTTTTATTCAATAATAGCATAATTATGATAAAATATACTCCCTCCGTTCCTAAATATAAGTCTTTGTAGAGATTCCACTATGAACTAGATACGGATGTATATAGATGCATTTTAAGTGTGAATTCATTCATTTTGCTCCGTATGTAGTCCATCCAATGAAATCTCTACAAAGACTTACATTTGGGAACGGAGGAAGTACTACCTCAGTGTCAAAATATACAGTTCAATTTAAACGTTATATTTTAGTACGGAGGGAGTACATAAGAGCGAAACCATGGCAGGAGCTCTGCCTCAACATCACATCGAAGACTTGCAGTGAAGGAACTAAGCAAGCACATGAACATCGACAATACAATGTTTTTATTGTGCGGTGCTTCCAACAGTTTGGAGTACATAGTTTGATAACTTGATAGTCCATACACAACTTAACCTATGTATGAATGTATCTATCATCAGCTATCATACACAATTGTTCCTCTGACAAAGCTATGCTACACATATCTGACTCTGTACACGATGTTCCGCCGGTCGCAGAGTCTGCCCTTCTCTCTGTCTCCAATTGGATCATGCCGTCTCCCTGACAAGAGTTCGCTTGGAGACTTCGGCTTGCCTTGGCTTGATCATGCTGGTATGATTAGCTAGTTCCTGTGATTGCTCTGAATGTTCATCTGCTCTCACGCAACGCCCTGTACCGAAGCGCTGGGGAGGATATTGCTGCTGGGACAGCACCGCCTCTTCCTCTCAGGCGCCGATCCGGTTCCGCCTGCCGCCGCCACCTTCTTGACGTCGCCGGGAGCAGACGACAGCGGAGGAGAAGAGTTGCTCTCGGCGGCGCGCCTCCTCTTGAGATGCCCAGCTGGGAGGATCTGATCAAGCACGTAGGACGGCAGGTCCTTCCTCCGGGTGTGCGAGACCTCCAGCTCCATCCCGGGCCTCCAGAACTCGTACGTGTACACCTCCTGCTTGAATCCGTCCGTCGTCGCTCGTAAGTCAAACGGCACCTGGGGCTGCTGCTGCTGTGGCTGTGGCTTGGACAGGCCCACGAAGAAGGTTGACGTGCAGTGGAGATCATGGGGCTTGCCGGCGTAGGCTTTCGGGTTGGGATGGCAGAGCAGCATGCCGGCCGTGGCCACCTCAACCCTGTTCACCAGCTGCCTCAGCCGCGACTCCACCCACCCCTTCCACTCCCGGAGGTCGGCCTCCCCTCCGGCGACCTTCACGTCCACCTGCAGGTAGCTCTTGTACGCCTTGAAGAACTGGAACGGCTGGAACAGCGCGTCCCACCCGCCGGCGCCGCCGGGGCCGGCCTTGAGGATCTCCTGGCAGATGCCGTTGCCGATCTGGAGCTGCTCCGTGATGGTCCGCAGGGTGGCGTGCGAGACGTTGTAGCACGAGTTCATGCATGGGTAGGCCGGCGTGATGACGGGCATGATGTGGCTCTTGTCGCGCGGGTTCCGCCGCGGGTCCCAGACGGGCAGCCGGAGCGCGAGCTCGCCGCCGTCGTCGTGCTCGATGTCCCGTAGCAGAACCGGGTTGGGCCACTTCCACTGCGAGAAGATCTTGAAGAAGCGCGGCACCAGCATGCTCGGCGAGGCGTTGGGGTAGAGCTGGCACACGCGCGCCACCAGGATCGCCCAGCCCACGCCGCCCAGGAATCCCATCACGTTGGAGTAGACGCCCCGCGCCTTGGCCCAGTGCTTGATGCATCGCAGCGTCGTGCGGAAGGCGCCGGCGTCCGGGACGAGCCGCAGGAGCTCGTCGGCGACGCGCACGCCGTTGAGGCTGCGCGCGGAGGCCAGGTCCATGCCGCGGAAAACGGAGCGGTCGCGCAGGTCGAGGTCCCTGGGCACCACGGGGAGGCACACGCTGGCGTAGAGGAGGTCCACCTGCACGCCGTGGAATCGCATCTTGATGACGGGCACGTGCGCGCGAGGCACGGGCTGCAGCTCCGTCACGGCCTCCGTCTCCGCCAATACGCCGCCGAGCACGGCGAAGAAGTCGTGGTCGCGGTCGATGTAGGAGGGGCCGACGACGAGGGCGTCGATGTCGGAGCCGCGGCCGTGCACGCCGAGACGATACGAACCGAACGGAATCAGAAGGGCGGTGGCCTGCTCAGCCATGCCGTCGGGAAACCCTCGCTGAGCGGTGACGCGCTTCACCCACCGGTCGACGATGGCCTGGAGATCGCGCAGCACATCCTCGCGGGCCGCCAGCTCATCGGAGGTCTCGTACAGGCCGGCCTCACGGAGAAGAATCTCTAACTGGCTGGAGCTCTCGTGGTCGGCCGGCGTCGGGCCAACCAGCGAGATCGGCGTCAGCATCATGATCGCAAGATTGTTCTTGTGTTGCAAAGTGAAGGACATGCTCTGATATAATTATATTTATAATAAAAAAAGTGGAAGGTATTGTCTGGACCAAATTCGGATTCAAACTCGTATCCGAACTTGCGTGTGTTGCATACTTGTGTCTAAGTCGAGGACGTGACCCTTAAAATGTCTCTCAAAATGGACACAATATTTGTCCGCGGATATAAATATAGAGCCAGTCATCCAACCATTTTCCTTAAACATCCGTCTCTGATTTCTAATTTCGGCAACCCTCGAAATAATTGCATATCAAATCTACAATGAGTGAAAATGTTAAAATGTGGCAGTAGATGATATTTAAATATTAAAACTCAACTAAAATTTTAAAATAAAATAGTCAAAGTTGAAATAAGCTCACACATATGTTCTAGTTATTCCCCTAACGGCACATATATGTTCAATCAGATCTTCCTTGAGCTGCCCAGGAGTTGCTCAATGCCGAATTTGTTAATGCATTTGAACAAACTCCTCAAACGTGGTCAGATTCTAATGTGAAAGTTGGATAGGATCATTCATGTTTTCAAAATCCAGACCTCCGACAGAATCTTCACCCTCATTCTCCATGGTCATGTTGTGCATGATCACACAACATGGCATCACTTTCCACAAGGTCTCTGGCTCCCATATTTTAGTAGGTCCTCGAACAACTGCAAAATAGGCTTGAAGCTTCAGAATGTTGGAAATATGCTCTAGAGGCAATAATAAAGTGGGTATTATTATATTTTCTTAATCATGATAAGGTTTATTATTCATGCTCTAATTGTATTGATCGAAAACTTAAATACGTGTGTGAATACATAAACAAATATCAAGTCCCTAGTAAGCGTCTACTAGACTAACTCGTTGATTAAAGATGATTAAGGTTTCCTAACCATAGACATGAGTTATCATTTGATAACGGGATCACATCATTAGTAGAATGATGTGATGGACTAGACCCAACCGTAAGCTTAGCATCAGATCGTTTAATTTATTTACTATAGCTTTCTTCATGTCAAGTATCTGTTCCTTCGACCATGAGATCATGCAACTTCTGGATACTGGAGGAATACCTTGTGTGCTATCAAACGTCACTTCATAATTGGGAGATCATAAAGTTGCTCTACAGGTATCTCTGATGGTGTCTGTTGTGTTGACATGGATCGAGACTGAGATTTGTCACTCCGTTTGACGGAGATGTATCTCTGGGCCCTCTCGGTAATACAACATCACAAGAAGCTTGCAAGCAATGTGGCTAAGGAGTTAGTCATGGGATCTTGTATTACAGAACGAGTAAGACTTGTCGGTAATGAGATTGAACTAGGTGTGAGATACCAACGATCGAATCTCGGGCAAGTAACATATCGACGGATAAAGGGAACTGCATACGGGATTAACCGAATCCTTGACATCGCGGTTCAACCGATAAAATATCTTCGTATAATATGTAGGAATCAATATGGGCATCCAGGTCCCGCTATTGGTTATTGACCGCAGAGGTGTCTCGGTCATGACTACATGAGTCCCGAACTCGCACGGTCGCGCACTTAACGTTCGTTGACGCTAGAGTAGTATTGGGATATTTGATGAGTGGTAACCGAATGTTGATTGGAGTCTCAGATGAGATCCCAGACGTCATGAGGAGTCTTGGAATCGTCGGGAGGTAAATACTTATATATGGAAAGTTGTTTTCAGGGTTCAAAGTTTTGGTTTTTTCGGTATTGTATCGGGAAGCTTCCAAAAGGTTTTGGAAACTTCCATAGGAGTCCGGAAGTCCACCAAGGGTCCCACCACGTCCCAAGGGTCGCATGGGCTGAGGAAGGCACCCTGGCCATATTGGGCCAGGCGCACACAAGTCCCTCAAGGCCCGTGCAGTTGGGAAAGGTGGAAAGCCCACTTTTGTATGGAAGGGAAGTAGGAGGACTAGGATTCCACCTCCTCCCCCTTGGCTGCGCCCTAGGGTCTGGAGGGGCTGTTCCCCACGCCCTGCTACCTATATATAGAGGGGAGGGGCGCCCCAAGAGGATAGACCAAGCCCTTGGCGCCCCTCTCTCTCTCTCATTACTCCGTAGTTCCACCGCCTCGTCCCGGCTACGCTTAGCGAAGCGTTGTCGGTGCTCCACCACCATGTCGTCGTGTTGGTTGTGATCCCATCTACTTCTCCTCTCCCACTTGCTGGAGAAAGAAGGAGGAGACGTCATCGAGCCACACATGTGCTAAACTCGAAGGTGTCGTCCATTCGGCACTAGATCGGTCGGATCGTGATTGGATCACGAAGAGTACGACTGCAGCAACCGCGTTATATATGCTTCCGCTTAGTAATCTACAAGGGTATGTAGATGTTCTCCCCCTCTCATAGCTATGCATCTTCATGGATAGATCTTACATGTGCGTAGAAAAAAAATGTTTTTCATGCAACGTTTCCCAACACAGATGCCCTCTCCACAACCTTTCTAGCTCCATCTTGTCTTTGGGCAAAGTGATCTCTTTTCTGACGAATTGGCTTAGAGATGGTTTCGACGAAGGTTGCCCACAGAGGATAGATACCGTCAACCAGATAACAGCTCATGTTGTACTCATGCACATTGACAGTATAGTTGCACGGAGGAGCTTATCCTTCAGTCAACCTAACAAACAATCGAGACCGCTGCAGCACATTGATGTCATTGTGAGACGTTGTCATGCCAAATAAAGCGTGTCAAATCAAATGGTCCTATGATACAAGTGATTCAAGAATGATGGTGGACTTCATGGCTCTGATATTGTCCTTCTGGAGTTTTGGGGCGTTTCTTCTGTCTCCAGAGCACGCAATCAAGAGATCCGAGCATACCTGGCCATCCTATTACTTCTGAGAGTGACATAAGACTTTCAGTGTCAGCAATAGTTAGATCTCTCAAGTATTGAGGTCGAAACACCTCGACCACCGCAGTAGCAAATCTTACCATGGCTTCTTCGCATGTGCTCACAATATCCGGAGGTGTTCTTCCCATGAATCTGCAGGCATGCCATATGCAAGCATCCACAATGCAGTTGTGCACTTCTGTTACCTAGAGAATCCAAATTTTTTCCACGGTATCCTTCTTCAAGATGAAGTAGTCATTGTAGGACTGGACTCCATTGTAGAGGAGGCCGAACACACTTTTCCGCATCCGAATGAGCCAGGAAAAATTGTTCGCGAATAGGGCATCGGGGGAAAAGTAGTCGTCCATCAGCGTCGAATTCACCCATTGTCTGTTCCAATTTAGCACTCGATGACCCTTAATTGGTCCCCTGAAATAAGAACATGCTCTTATGCACGCTTTGCGTCTGTAAGGACCTCCTACATCATCGTTGTTTCATCTGCATGATCCTCCTCGTTGAATGACTCAGCATAGTACTCCTAGATGTACTCCATGTCCAAATCCATTACTTCATAGAGGGGAGAAAAATTGTCAAAATAAATTAGATTGGGCATTTCACCAAACACTCATCGGGTGTGGTGACCTAACATACGACATCTGCAGGGACGGATGATACATGAGCGGCAGACGGACGAGAGGTGTGGAACGGCAGCGTAGGAAAAACGGCATGGCGACCGGGTGGAGCAGCGAAGGTCATGCAAGGGCTTGGCGGGTGGCCGGGGTGGTAAAGCAGCGGCGGAGGACAGGGAGGAATCGGGTGCAGAGAAAGGGGGAAGGGATGGAGACGTGGAGTCCGGGTGTGGTTTCGGGTTGGTCGGGGGTGTCGGAGTCCTCCATGGCGGGATCCGTACTCCCGCAAAGCACCCTGGTTTGCTTTCGGTCTGTGAGAAAACGAGCGTGCAAACTAGTCTGCGGAACAATGTGGGACGGTGTTGGATGGCAAATTGTGTTCAGATAGCTTGACCCAGACGTTTGCGGCGATTTGAGGGTCCGCTTTCGAGATGCCCTTAGTCCTCACTTTGATATGTTTTGATGAGAAAACTAGGCATATTTACTATTGGTTTTAGTGTGTCAAACTGCCAATTACAAGATTATCATTATAATACTAGTAAAATAAAGATCTTTGTTTGGAAGGCTTTACATGGGATGATACCAGGTATGTGAGTCCTTGTGAATCGTCATATATCGCCTGGACAATGTCATGTTTATAAGGGGGGGGCTGAAGACTTGTGACACCTCATGTTTACATGTGTTCGAGCTAAAGAAGTGTGGAAAGCTTTGGATCTTCAGGAAATGATCGCCCAAGCCCTTGTTTCGGACCTATCTAGTAGTGGTGTGCTTGAGAATATCCTCAGAGATCAAAGGCGTAATTGAACTACACTACAACATCTCGGCTTCCAAGAGTCTATCTTGGTTGGATCTTGGTACATCTAGTGGCATAGAAGGGAAGCTGTGAAGGGCGAATGTGTGGCCATTCCTTCCAAAACATACTCGCCATACATGCGATAACGTCCAATTTTGTTAGCTCTAGGAGTGCGATCAGTGTACCTAATGTTAAATGGTCTAAAGATGCTCAAAATCTTTATAAAGTGAACGTGGATGCATGCTTCATGGAAGATGGAAGCGGAGCCACATCGGAGGTTCTTCGAAACCACTGGGTCAACAAATCTCTTTACGCATGTGTTTGATGCTGCTGCAGCGGAAGCTTTGGCGTTGAAGAATGGTATGGAGCTAGTGGACCAGTGGGGATGCTCAAATGTGGTCTTTGAATATCATTGTCTTGAGATTATCCAGGCATGCAAGGGGGAAGTTGATATCCTGAGTCCTTATTCTACTACTCTGGATGAGTGTTTTCATTTAGCTCAAAGTGTTGGTTCAGTCTTGTATTCTCACTGTCCACAGGAAGGGAACAAGGTGGCACACAAGCTTGCTAGGAGTTTCTATGATTCTAATTCTGTAATTTTCTGGGAGGGTGGTCCTCCGCAGATTATCCTAGCTTAACATGTTAGTGATGTAACAATTATTTGATTTGAATAAAGTGTGCCACAAGTTCAAAAAAAAAATCCTTGTGTAGTTAGGGCATCTCCAACGCCGCCCCGCAAACCTCCTGCAACCGTCCGAACCGCGGAAGCCATCCAACACGGTTCTATATCGGTTCGTGGCGCGGATAGGAAGTTTTTTTCTCACAAACCGGAGACAAACGTGGGGCGGGGGGTTGCGGGAGTTCAGACCACTGTCACGCCCGCTTCTGACTGCCCTGGCCCACCAAAAAAAACTTCCCCCTCCCACGCATGCTTCTTGTCCGTCACCAGCTGCTCGCATTCATGCCACTGTAGAGCATGCCGCTCCACATTGAAGGCGCCTCAGGATGGACACGACCTCTCACTCCTCCGCCTTTGAAGCGGCGTGTCGGCCGAGGGCATCACCCGTTGCACGCCCGGCTAAACACGCCTCCTCATTGCATTCAAACGCCGGCATTAAACCTGCGTGGAAGCTGGGAAATCTACTCCGACCACAGGTCCGTTCACGAGCGGGCCAGCAATAAACGCAATGTTGGGCAAGCTCGTCCCGTCCACCCTCTATCTAAACGAGGCTAGACGCCGCCAAGAATCGCACCACTCGGCCGCTCCCCATCTCCTCCTTCCATCATTTTCTCTATCCTTTCGGTGGCATCCGACGGTCGGTAAGAGCGGTTCTCCGGCATAAAAGCTGGCATGTTGGCTCGTCGAGCCCGGCGGATACGAGCAAGGCAGCTTGCTGCTCCACCTCCCTCGCCTAGCTCGACGGTGGTTCGGCAACTCACCGCTCCAAGCCAGCTCGCGGAGGAGTGGCGAGTTGCATCAGGCGGTGGTTCCACTCCGATGAGAGATGGGTAAGCGAGTCGTCCTTTCCGCTGAAGCATATACCTCCGAAACTCACCGCCGCCGGTCAGGGGGACGACGACTCTCCGCAGCCGACAGTAGACTAGTTGAGGGTATCATGTCATCGGGATGGATATCCGCCTGCGCCAGCCGTTGACTAGTCCGGTTTCGTTTTTAGTTGAAAATATTTCCAAAATGTAACCGGTTTGGTTCGTTTTGTATGAAATCCAGCCGAGTTTATATGAATTTCATCCAGTTTGTTAAAAGAGTTTGCAATGTATGTGGCTATGATTGGATGACGGCCTCCCGCATCCAAGTCCACGAACAGATGCGAGAGGAAATTTATGGGTCATCGTTGGAAATGCCCTTACTAGGTTACTAGGCTATCCTAGTAACAGCTACGGTCATTCGACGACAGTCACAAGATTATCGATGTTAGTTGTCACACGGTTGCTGCGCCGATTGTCTCACCCAGCTTGCTCGCAGCAGTCGACAGCGATAACAAAACAAAAGTTCGCTCTAAAATACTACTCCCTCCATTACTAAATGTAAGTCTTTGTAGAGATTTCACTAAGTGGACTACATACGGAGCAAAATGAATGAATCCACACTTAAAATGGATTTATATACATTCGTATGTAGTTTATAGTGAAACCTCTACAAAGACTTATATTTAGGAACAGAGGAAGTATTAGACAAGATCCACCAAGCTCGGCAGCTCAGACCCAATGATATTGAATAACCATTTCAGAAGAGTAGAAAAATTTGGACGTATTTCATCAGTTACATGCACAAAAAGCGCAATGAACAGGTTGCTGCCAAAAATTTACATCCTGCTCTTAACGCATTTCATCAGTTACATGCACAAAAAGCTACTGCTACTACCAGCTTCTACAGGGGAACCAGAGTGACATGGTCTGGCTTCTACACTCCAAAGCAAATATATACAGCATATATACGGCTTTGGCCTCAAAACTCAAAAGTTCATCTACTGCACGACCTACTATTCACATTCAATTGGGAATTCCGGAGCTCTGGAATAGACTGTACATCCTTATTTGTCAGGTCTAATTGACCGCCACCCTCAGCTACCTTCTCTACGAGAAGCCTCAGCAATGGGATCGTCGAAAGAGTTCCAGCAGACCCAACCATGATGAGCTTCTTCTGCATTATGTTCACCAGAACAAGTTCAAAAATACAATAAGCGGACACGGAATTGTATAAATATGATATCTGGGTTTATCACGGCAGGGTGACAGTTACATTCTCTTTTTTGCAAGAAGCAACCATCTAAATAGGTTAAAACAGGATGTCTACATGTGTTTCTTTGTATTCTGTGGCGTGCCACTTCTACAAAAGCCTATTCAAGATCAATATGTTTCTTTGAATGGTAATCCAAGATCATTATAGTCCAGATAATAATGTTGATGATGACAATCACTTGACTACAAAAGAATAGTGATCCAAATGGGAAAGTACATTCACTGACACTGACCTTTGCACGTGTCAAGACGACATTGATCCTGTGCCAATCACCAAGCAAAGAAGAACCACTAGCCCTTGAGTTCCCACTGGATCGTACAAAGGATACGATAATACAATCTTTATCCCTACCCTGTAAAAAGTAGATTTGTTCAGCGCACTAAAAGACCACGGTACCGATGATTTGTCAGACCAAGTCCCAACCAAAACTAATGAATCAGAAAAACAAAATATGGTTGCTCTCAAGTTCTATAGTTTTTTTATAGTAAAGAGCATACAAAACGCAATGATTGTAACATTTTCCAGGATGACGGTAATGCTCTATTGTCCCAGTGAGAAACTGAACATGAGCTCTAAATACAAGAGTAAGCATGCAACTGATTACTTCAAAATGTTATACATAAGAAATAACTAAAGAGAGATAAGAGTCATAACACAGCCACCATAACAATATTGATTATTGAAAGATCATCACGGCTGAAGGAATACAGGAGTCAATGACTTGCTCGTGCAAAACAGTATTTTTTTTTACCTGGTATTTGTCAATTGTATGAACCTCAACCAAAGGATCAACCTGCTGCCGAATGAGATTCACTTGGGCATTATATGGGGTTATTATACCAATCTCATCTTGAGCTACACCTCTCTTTAGTAATTGTTTCGTTATCTACAGAAAAGACAAGTTTTCACTTTAAAAAATGCGAGAATAAAACTGACTTTGTATCAGCAGTCTGGATATGCAGCAAAGATAACTTGCTCAAAGTGTATCATATGTCCAACAGTTACATGAAAACAGTTAGATATACCCAATGCATTGGTTGTTCTTCATAGGTTGAACTTGACTGTTGGGCCATTTGCAACACTAGGCATAAAGTTCAAGTGTGGACTAAAGCAGTTGCATCTGGACATTCACCTAGCTTAAAATGTACTCCCTCCGTCCCATAATGTAAGACGTTTTTTGGCACTAGCGTAGTGTCAAAAAACGTCTTACATTATGGGACAGAGGGAGTACTTAACTAGATAAATACAAGCATACATATTCATTCTCAATGCGGCACATAGACAAGACAAGAATAAATTAAAGCGAGACCAAGATATTGGGTATTACTAAATATTCAACATGACACAACACATGGAGTGCCCATGCGTACACAAACACTCAACTGAAAGCAAATACATGGCAAATGTGCAACATCTCAACTGGTAGCTAGAGGTCAGTGATTACTTGCTAAAACATAAGAGAAAGGCATGAAATATGGCCCATGGCTGTAGACCAGGACATACCCATGAAACAATGTATGCTTCTGTAGGATTGTTCATGGTTCTATGTTCCTTGGCCTCAAGTGCCGGTACTTGATCTGTGTGAATTGGTCACGTAGTTAGCATTGAAGGCAGAGTATCACAACGATGTAACTAGTTGAATTTATTGAAAAAACCTGTGTTCGCAAAGATAACAGCCCTATCAGGATTCAAAATCTGCAATTAAAAGAATAGGGCACACCGATTAAAAGGAGGTTGCAGAAAGATGATACATGGCAGTATGACAAACCAGGGTAAACGAATCCAAGCTTTCAATAACAAGATGTTTCTATATTGAGAATTAAAATTTTCAAGCAAAAGGAAGGGTTACCTCCTTGAACTTGAAGTGAACCTGTTGTTTGCCAGAAAACTTGAGTTTCGCATTTGCGATTTCTAACGAACCACAGCATAACCTATTGCCATAAATCAATGAATTCGAGAGCTCCATAATACCTGATGACATTCGGTACTGCAGGAATGTAGTTTCCAAACATGAGTTTACTGGAACAAAGGAGATCTTTAACTAAAAAGAAAATATGTGGCATTGGCAGTAAGAGATACTTCTGACCGACTAACCTGGCACCTTAGTGCTGAAATTGCTTGAGGATGTGCTTCTGACAACCTCCAAAATAAGCTAATGCCCATCCCACTCTCTCGAGCTTCAAAGCTCTGTATGTACAAAATTGCTAGAGTTAATGAAAGGAGTGGCATAAAAAAGCATTATGTAAAAAGAAACACTGAAGGATTAGTAACCTGAACAAGTGGAGGAAGTTGATAATGATCTCCTACTAGCACAAACTTCGTTGCAAGCATCAGAGGTCCCAGTGAAACCTAGCGAGTAAGATGTGTGAAAAGGATGTAAACCTCTTCAGTAATCATTTTTACAAGAATATACTGGTTTATCAGCTTGACCGGCTACTATATACAGTTACGAAGTTAGATGAGCATCATTTTGTGGTTTTTCCTTTTATGGTATTTCCTTGGAGACTAAGTTACCAAGCATTCCTGAATTGGGGCCTACCGGTAATGTGATTTGTCCAGCTTCATCCATGATACATGTGTCGAACTTCTTATGTGCTAGTAAGGGGTGGTATACTCCCAAACAAGTAACTCCAACAACTTGCACTTGCTCCATTCTTGTTTTGATGGCATCTACTGACTGTACCTCTGTTGCTGTTCCACACACACGCACACAAATCAGAGCATGTTTTCTTCAAAAAATTAAAATGCATGTGCACTGACAAATGATATATTCTGACTTGATAAGCAATTGGCTCTGACATCAGGGTGTACAGCTTCATGCCTCCCGATTCGAATAAAATCTACACCCTGCAGAAAGACAATAATCAGAATAAAGCATGTACGTGTTTTGCTTCATTAAACTCGAATACTTGAGGCAGCATGTAAAAGTTTGCTCGCTGGAACAAATGAGGGTTTTACAATCGAATGGTGCTACATTAATGAAGCTTCAGAACACAAACCTCGGCCTTCAACTTCATAAGCAAATTATCAATAGCTGAATTAGTATATGAAGTTAGCAAAATAGATTCTCCTCTCATCAATAAGGACTTCACAGCATGCACCATTGTATATGTTTTGCCTGTTCCAGGCATTCCTAGAATAAGAGCATAATCTTTTGCTGCTAGAATCTGAAAACAAAATCTGCATTAGTCTTCTATTGAAATCTTGAATATCCACAAAAAGAAACATAAACTAAAAGAGCAAAGATTTACTTTATGCAGTGATCTCTGTTGGTCATTGTTCAAACTCGTTAGTGATTGTATGTATGATAATGCCGGGTCTTGGCTGAACAATCCTCCACTATCAAACCTGGGAGCCTATTAACATCCGAGTTAGGAAATTCCAGACAACAAAGACAATATGGGAAACATGCTATAACATAAAAGTGCTAGTGCCAAACAGACCTCAAGATCAACTACCAACTTCCGTAGTTTAGTGTTTTGCGGCTTCTGAGAAAACAGTTGGACAAGGTTGAATCTGGCAATAGTTTAAATACAAGCTCCAGTTAGATAAGAAAAGAGAACTTTTTTAAGTACCCATCCAAAGTGATAAACATGAACAACAAATAAAAACAAGAGCCAACCGCATGGTTGCAAATGAAGAGCTAAACTCATCCTTGTCTATCCGCCAAAGTTCGCGTTGGAGGTCTCCTTGCTCTAGCAAGGAGCTACTGCCTGGAAGTCTCAGACGACGTGACAAAGAGACCTACAACACATTCCATTTGAAATACTTATAAATTTATAGTCGATATAACCAAAAACGATGGACAGATAAGGTCTGTGATGGTCTGGTAATACCGTTATATGGGAACGGCTAATGTCCCTTATAGATCCATTTGCAACTGCTATCCTCCCAGATTGAGTGCTAAGCACCTAATGCAAAGTAGCAGAAGACGAGATAGAATTTAGTGTGTGGACAAATTAAACTGACCGACAAGGTTATAATGTCCATGCATCAATCTGATACTACCTTTGTACATTAATGTAAGACATTTTTGCAGTTCAACTTCAAACAAGAAATGACCTCTCTATAGCTATGCTCAAGTATATGAAATTAGACGATAGCTGAACCTGACACACCACCAATCCAGCACCTTATCTTTTCAGTTACCTATTTAATATGATTGCACTAGCTAGTACTACCTCCGTCCGGGTTTATAAGACCGTTTAGCAACACATGGACGTCCTCTTTTATTAGGCCGTTTGTCTCGGTTGTCGTTCCGCTGATTAAGGAGAATTAATTCCCAGCCGCTGCATGCGAGAGAGTCTGGCTGCATGCAAGCATTTGTTACGGGACTGGCGCTCCTTCTGTTGCATGCGCAAAATCCAGCCAGTGCATGTGATGAGCGCAAAAGGCAGCAGGTGCATGCGGCAGTAAATATCAACAAGAATCGAGAAATTTGCAGCGCGTTCACTTCGCCTTGGTCCTGCGGATTCAGTCGGGAGGACCAATAATCCCGAACGGAGGTAGTAGCTACATAAGTTTCCAACATGTATCGCATATTCGTATTTGCTATTGATTACAGCTCTTTGGCTAAACTTGTTCTACGAACATATACATGTATTTAATCCTTGTCAACATACAATATGGTGCAAAAATTATTTGAGATGATGGTATGCATAGCCCTGTGTACAGGTTGCCATGAGCATGTTAAACTTGACGTGACCAATATTACTGAATACAGAAAGTGTACAAGGCTTACCACACAATCACCACATTTGAGGTTGAAATCTAGGCTCTCAGCTTGTGATTCTGAATGACCAGCTGCTTCAGGCTGCATCTTCTCACGCACAAAATTATATATGTATCTTTTGCTTTTTCCAGATGAATCTACTGAGTGTTCATTTTTCATATCAAGGACGTAAAAGGATGGTGCAGAACTCTTGCTCCCAGAATTGTAGTGAAGAGGAAGTAAAATTTCCTTTTTCTTGACCTGAATTTTGCATAAATTGAGTTAAGGGGGGAAACAAGTTTTGGAGCACATTTGAGAAACTAAAGATTACCTGAGAAGTTCTAGCTTCAAGATCAATCAATCTATCCCAATGTTTAAGAAAGTTATGATGGGCAACTGATAAGTGATTCACCAGGTTATCAAATAGATCACCAAGCCCACTAGTTGCTGTATTTCCGCCATGTACCTGTTGCATCGAAATGGAAGTACTCCTATAAAGATTAGTTGTCACATGTACATCTCCTAATAAATAAAGTAGTTCCATTTCTTTCCTCAGCAAGGACAAATGCTAAGACTATGTAAGAGAAACAATTGTCTAGCAAACCTTGTGATATATGGTGCATGAAGTCAGGTGTCGGCATCCAGTACATGAGGATGGACTCTGGAAAAGAACAGGAATTTAGTTGACTTCTCACTAATGGATCACTATGTACATGTTTCTAGTTCTACCTGTAGCATTGCAGGAAAACTCTGTGAAATTGATGCCTTCAGAATCTCAGAGGCAAGCTCGTTCCGTCGCATCATTAGCCCAATTAAATCGGACCTCTTAACTTTGATACCCTTAATAAATTAATGAAAATGGGTAAGAATGGTACAAAATGTATTTTGAGTATCTTAAGTACAAGATTACCAATGTCTGGTCTGTGTGGAGATAATACAGCAGACCCATATCAATGTCCTTATTCAAGTATCTGAAAATGCATGGGAAGACGTGGTATGTATTGAGTAATGGTTAAGACTGCTGAAGTGCTGAACAAATAAGGATCACAGGATAGATGGATTATACCTCTCTGACATCAATAGCGTGTATAATATCACCTGCGCAGAGTGTTCCATAGCTGACTGCAAGTGGATAAACTCTCGTGAGGGGCAACACAAAAGTAAGTGCTGCATCTATTTTATTTAGGAAGGACGGTTATATTGCTGTTTACGGAGATATTGGTACGCCGACGTATGGGAAAGCAATATGTAACAAAATCTTATGCTTAAGGAATGTATTATAATGGTAAAGCCAATACCAAGACTAGCTATCATATTCAAGTACCAAAAAAATGTTGCAACATAACAAGATCTGACATACAGTGATTGTGGAAATTAAAGAACATCAACTTTGCAAAAGTAGACGCAAGGCTAATCATGAGACTATTGGTTGGTTAGTTTTTCTCACAAGGCAAATATTTATTGGTTCATTTTACATGATTATCTAATTGGTTGTTAGACTGAACACAACTATGTACTTGGCAGAAATTTACACACAAATAATGACAAATACCAGTGATGTTGGCATGTACTATGATGACAGAGAAGCTATGCATGTCAGCATGTGTGCAACAAGCAATTGGGCAACCAGGTTGTGAATAGGCTAGAAAACATACAGAACACAATAATCTCGTCGAGTATTAATAATTCCTAAGAACACTTGCTAAATAGTTGTGCGTTCTTACAGATAAAATAAATTAGGATATCCAGCAGGGTTCTGCAAATAAAACAATTAGACTACCCAAAGACGCCAGAAGTTGGCCTTATGGAGCACTCACATATAAGTGGCACTTGCAGGTAACTTTTTATCTTAACTTTATTACTCCCTCCAATCAATATTTATTGTCGCTGATTTAGTATAATTTATACCAAATCAGCGACAATTAATATCGATCGGAGGGAGTAGCAAATATGACCCCATCTCAGCAGTTTGCTACAGATATAACTGTGCACCTCAGGAGGGTGGGAAGAGGTGAATACACCACTGTCCTATATTGACATCTTTATATGAGTAAAGATATGAAAATATGATTCGCAATAACCATGTGAAATCAAAATCACTCTTACTTTTCCAGAAGACAAAGGTGAATCAAAGTTCATAATCTAAACTGGTATCACTGAGTACCAGACCCCTGACCAGTATAGCTTATTGCAACAAGTACCTCGTTTACTAATTAATTACAATGTCGATCATTTACAGAATTCTACTGACAAACACCACATCATGCCGAGAAATATATAATGAGCATCTTCAGTTTGTATCCGCTATCCAGGAATATATGGTTACCTGGCCACTAGTGCTTTTACCAGTTTTGAACTCCAGTGGCATTACTTTGTCGTATGAATCACCGCCGCATGAATTTACCCTTGATATGACAGAAGCATCGATAATCCCTTTTAAACCGTACCTTGGGGCCCATGCCATCTCCTCAATATCCATCATCTAAGGCGCATGAGAATTTCATTTCAATAAAGCTATTAATTCTTTAAGAAGAAGCATGAAGAATATGGAACTTTTAGCTTCATGATTAGGCACCATACGAAATACAGGAATGCACCACCATGAAATGAACTTGCTTTATATACCCTACATAAAAGTTGCCTACCTCAGTCACTTCAACAGTTTTCCGTCCTTCAGTATGTCCAAAATCCACGTTGGCACTTTTTGAACCCTGAAAGTGCAGCATATCATTGGCAAACAGCAGTATATGATCAAATCTTCTTCAGGCAATTACGAAACTATCCAAAGAGAAAAGAAAGTACAGATAATTCACTGATAAATTATACAATTAACATAAGATACTGTACCAGGATAGATAAAGAATTACTAATTCTGCACTGAAAATTATAATCGAATTGGCACATATATTAACAAAGGACTTGAGATAGAGATTGTTCCTCTTTTTAAACTACTGAATGAGTGGAATATGAAAGCAGGTTTAATTTCAACAAAACTCAGATAAGAGTACTTAAGATATGGAATTGCTGTAAAGTTCAGAAATTCTTGTGGCCACATAAAGGACACCAAGAGTAAATAATGTGAAAGTTAGTATGCATGTGTATCTACCTTCGTGAAGGATTTGTACCAATTCAACATTTTAGGGATTGCTTCAATAAGAATTGAATGTGTGCTCCTTTCACTGGCTGCATAAGAAACTTTGAAAAATTAGTAACATAAATGCAGGGCACAGATAACAATCATTAGGTAACAGAGGAACCAGAAAACAACACTTGGATCAAACATGACTCGGCCCAGATACAACTTATCTAAATATCAATTTTACATATGCTAGTATTTGATAAAAGAGTGCCACGGGCTTTGCAGGACATATAGGACTTAATGCTTTCTAATCCACTAGAAAGACAAGCAGTAATGATTAGAATTAATAAAGTCACATTTATATAGAACTAGCCACGTTTATATAGCAACTAATTTAGCCTCGGTGTTCTAACAAAAAGTAGAAGGAAGAATCACTAATCAGCACCCGGTATAACTCAATAATGATATAATCTAACCACATGAACACTACAAGCAATATGATGTTTACAGTGTTTTCTCATAAAGTAGGAAATTTTGCCCTGGATAGTACCTCCACATGCGTACAGACTCTCGAGATTGTTCAAAAGAACTTCTTTTGCTTGTTGTTCCAAAAACTGACTTGAAGGAACATCCTCAAGTAGCCCAGCCTAAAGCACAAAAAACAAAACTTCAGGCATCTAAATTGTTACAAGCTTACAATATTAGCTGACCAAAAGAAATTGTGGAATAGTAACCGAAGTCGGCAAGTATTCTTGTATCAAGAAACCTGAAATACTTGATGAAGCAGAGTACCCATCAAAGCGCTTGTGGAATATTCATTGCTTTTTAATCTTTCGTCAAGAACAGATCTCCTTGGACAATGGAAACTTGAAGCAACCTACAATCAACTAGTTATCAAAAATTCTGTAGGAAAATAAGAAGCACATATCTACAAATAAATTTTGGGAGTTTTCTAATAGGATGTGATAGAAAGTTGCTCTACAAACTACAAAATCATGGTACCAGAACATAGCAAGTAGTACTCACCCGCGTTCCTGAGATGAGTAATTCTGGATGGACAATAACAAGATTGCTATCATGATCAACAGTGCATTTTCCTTGGTCACTGAATTCTCCAATTACACTTACTGTGTCGCCTGGGACGACAGTGCTATGGAACCTACAGTAGTATGAAAATGGGAATATAAAAAGATTGCTTAGGTGTATGTAGTGCATATAATAAAGAACTAAGCTTAAGTGGATGACCTCGCAGGTGCATCTATCCTATGTTGAAGAAGCCAAGGGGATGTTTAATACCAGTTATACCTCCAAGACATAGGGCGATAAACTGATAATCTAGTTTCCGACTACTAGGTTCAAGATATCCATTTCCATACAGTACTATACTACTATTGTATACTCACCACTCGTCACACAGATGCACTGAATACTCTTTCCCACAATGCTCATTCAGGAGACGCAGAACCTGCCAGAGAAAAGCAACTTTGCAGAGCACAGAAAGATCATTGGACACAAAACCATCCACACAAGTAGCGGGACACACCTTAGCAGGATAGCGATCGCATGAACTATCACCTTTGTGTTTTTCTGACACCTAAAAAGTAAGGTAAAACAGAAAACCTTTTGTCACTAGAACAGCACATCAGCATTGATCAGAGAACAGGTGGAAGCAAAAAGGCAAACCTCCAACACAAGGAAACTATCGAAAGATGGGGCTTCACGAGGTTTGTTGGATTCAACATTTAGACTGATGTTAGCAATAGGAGAATATTTGCTGTCTGTGCTATCACCACCTGTGACTTGACCTCCTTTATTCCCAGCATCAACGGACAATTCTTCTTCCGTAATGGCATCTTCAACTTGATCTAGAAGATCCAATAGTGCCTAGCAAGAGAACATTTTGACATAATTTCGCAGTTCAATTATATGATGACTTCTTAATTCTGACAGGTAGCAAGAGTACAAAACGGATGTTGTATCAAAAGAACATAGTGTAGTCTTTTAACTCACCTTTTTGTGCTGCCCTGCTTCCAACTGGTCAGGTCCTCCATTACAAGTGGTACCAGCATCCAACTGCTGCTTGATACATGAAAAGATTACACAACTGACAGTTACATTTGGCTGACAACCAAGACAAAAATTCAGCAAATATGCGTGTATACCTCGGTGAAGCTATAGGGCAGTGATGGTGGCGTCCGGAATGGGCTTTGGTCTTCCATACCATCACCGCCACCTGGGCCTATACCACACACACTCAGATTGCGTGCTGAAGCAGTACACCTGGACAAGCCCAACGGAGACGAATGCCACTTCTTCATAGCCTCGAGCGAGGAATGTTTCTACGATTGGAATCAACACGCCACAACCACAGGTTAGGAAACCACAAAGACAATGGATTTCATCAATATACAGCCAGAGGTGGCACTAGCACCCGTTCCAGCACAGCGTGTGTACGTGAGCATGTATGAACTCGCACATAAATAAAGAAACTTCAGGGTTGATGTACCTCGGTGTTTGAGCACGGATGAAGCGCCATCCCGGGCAACTGCCTCGTGCGCAGGCGATCGTTCACTGGCGAGATCTTCCAGGTGACGACCTCCCCGCCGCCATCGTCCTGGCTCTGCTTTATCAGCTGAACCGCACAAACAACCCGTGGTCAGGCCCGACTCAGGCCACGGCTAAAGCAGATCAGATCGGAATAATCACAAGAAGACGACGACTCACCATCCCGGGGGAAAACTTGACCCGCTTGGGCGCGAGGGTCTTGGTGACCTCCGGCGAGACCTCCGACAGCTCCTCCTCGGGCGCCGGGGGCGGGGGCGGAGGCGGCATGGGGCCGGGGTTCGCCGCGGGCTTCTGGCGCTTGGGGTTCTGGGAGGCGGCCTGGGACTGGTGGCGCTCAAAGAAGTGGAGGATGCCGAACTTGGCGGGCGGCTGCGACGGCTGTGAGGGCGGCGGCTTCTTCAAGGCCGCCGCCGCGGCCGCGCGCTTCCGCGGCGCCATGGCTACTGGCGGATTTGGGGTTCCGGGAGGGAGGCCGAGGGCGGCGGGCGGCGGCGGGATGGGGAAACCGGATTTGGGGGAGGAGGGTGGGAGGGAGTGGGGCGGACCTGGGGTTGGGGGGGCCGCGGGGATGGAGGGACGGGAAATTGGAATTCCCGCGCGAAGCGATTTCACCGGCGATAGGGCGGCGCCATTTCGGCCCATCAATTGCTGGGTCTGGCACTAACAAATTTCTTAGGCCCAGCATGCTTCAGGGTTCGCTGTGCTGCTGCAGGGTTCTTTTTTTTTACGACGCTCCGTGTCATTCGGGACATTGGATCAGCCTTTTGAAGCATGTACAAGTTTGCAACACCATCCCTGTTGAGAAAAACATTGCAACACCACAATTGTTGCGGAGCATCACCGTCGTCATGCTCACAACGGCATCGCTTGTCGTTTTCGTCACAAGAAGCATCGTCTCGTCGTCATTGCAGTAGCAGCAACAGCACAGCGTCACGGTGGTCGGCCCCGCCTTGCAGCGACACCGATGATTGTGTCAACGTTCTGGGAACCAGGGTATCCAGACCTGTCTGCCTACGGCCCACGACGTGGCTTCATCGACGCCCTGATACGGCCCAGCTTCGACTACGGCAAGACAAGACCCTCGCGGGGCGGGCGACATCAAGACATCCCGAGGGAGCGGCCTCCTCAGGCAGCCTCCTGAGTGGAGCGGAGATTTCTATGCAAGACCCAGACTCACGAGGCTGAAATGACATCAGTCATGACGACCAAGGCCAGGCGCACGCCAGCGGGCGCAGAGCAGCAGGTTTCCTCTTTGGTGCAAAGGAGGCAAGCTTAGGTGTGGAGTCCCAAGGAATCAGCCAAAGGGTGCCATTTGCGTGCAACGAGACCAAGACCGCCAGAACGGCAGGATGGATGTCATCGCCGAGCCCACCACGACGTCACGCTCAGAGGCTTTGCAGGCGAAGACCATCTTTCATTAGGACTAGATGTACTTCTTGTCCCCTTTCAAATTTGGCCGTTGTGGGATCCCTTCCCGCCTAAGTTTTGAAGGAAGAGGACCAATACCACTATAAATATAGCCTAGCCACCACCATAGAGAAGGATTGACTCATTAGGTGATCGACTCATTAGGTGATCAACTCATCGAACCACCAAGAGCTCGTCATAAGAACACGCCTCCTGAGGTTGTTCTTCCACTTGTACTAGTTCATCCACAGCCCCTCGCGAGACTACTCCACCACAAAGCGGGATTAAAGTACTACACCGCAAGGTGACCTGAACCTGGATAAACTATCGTGTTCATCGAGCTAGGTCATGAGAGCAGCGGATCGATCGGCTTGAGAGGTTGAGTTCTTCGCACACACCCCTGAGTTCGAACCTTTCTTGGGTCTACGGAGCCCGGAATCCGACATTTGGCGCGGCAGGTAGGGCGTGTGACGAAGCCTCTCTTCCGCCAGTAGTTTCCCCCCCCCGCTCCGCTGTCCTCATGGCGGACGCTCGTCGAGTTCGTACTGAGCGTCGGGCAGTCCTCGTCGCGCGCGTAGCCCAGACGGCGCCCACGGGCAACGGTGCCCCTCGCTGCTCCCCGTCGCCTGTGACCAACGCTGCCACTGTCCCTGTAGCCCGCGAGCAGCAGGATTCGTCACTGTCGCCCTTCGTGCGATGTGACGGCCGCACCGCCACTCCGTCGCTGAACCCCGCCGCTGCTTCGTCCTCCCACGCCCGTCGCGGGCCGGCGACCGCACAGTCGGCGCTGCTCATGGCGCGTGAGCTTCTGTGCTACCGTCCAGCCGATGACCTCTACGAGGATTGGCTCGACCGCATCGTCGAGCTCATCAGCGCTGCTGGAGAGGCTCCTGCATTGTCATGTTCGCTGCCTCCCCGCAGCCCCAGGCGGGCGACGTAGCTCACGTCGCGCTTCCTCCTCCTCTCCGGCAAGATGTCGTCCCCGAGCCAAGGCGCGAGACCCCCCCCCCCCCAGCGCGACCAGCCGCACAGGACACACGCGCGCGATAAAGAAAGTTGTCGGGTCGTGCGGTAGCCTCAAGGAGAGGCGTGTGCGCTCCCAGTGAGGGAGTCCTGGATTAGGGGGTCCTCGGACAGCCAGACTATATGCTTATGTCGGACTGTTGGACTATGAAGATACAAGATTGAAGACTTCGTCCCGTGTCCGGGTGGGACTCTCCTTTGCGTGGAACGCAAGCTTGGCAATTCGGATATGTAGATCTCCTTCTCTGTAACTGACTTTGTGTAACCCTAGCCCCTCCAGTGTCTATATAAGTCGGAGGGTTTAGTCCATAGGACAAGAACAATCATAATCATAGGCTAGCTTCTAGGGTTTAGCCTCTACGATCTCGTGGTAGATCAACTCTTGTAATACTCATATCATCAAGATCAATCAAGCAGGAAGTAGGGTATTACCTCCATAGAGAGGGCCCGAACCTGGGTAAATATTGTGTCCCCCGCCTCCTGTTACCATTAGCCTTAGACGCATAGTTCGGGACCCCCTACCCGAGATCCGTCGGTTTTGACACCGACATTGGTGCTTTCATTGAGAGTTCCATTGTGTCGTCATGGTAAGACTTGATGGCTCCTTCAATCATCTACAGCGATGCGATCCAGGGTGAGGTCTTCCTCCCCGGACAGATCTTCGTACTCGGCGGCTTCGCACTGTGGGCCAACTCGCTTGGCCATCTGGAGCAGATCGACAGCTACGCCCCGGCCATCAGGTCAGGTTTGGAAGCCTGAACTACACTGCCGATATCCGCGGAGACTTGATCTTCGACGGATTCGAGCCCATGGCAGGTGTGTCGTATAGTTACGATGGGCAGGACTTAAATTTGCCATCGGACGGCGTTCAAGAGATCACACCTGCAGCTGCCCCGGCTCTAAATCCGGAGCAGATCATGCCATCCGAGGACGGGAGGATAGACCCCGCCACGGAGGCCACATACTCATTGGCGATAGATCCGAACACAAACTTCGCCTCCAATAAGGCCTGTGTCATCGGACCCTCACACTCGTCTCCAGCCATAGGCTCCGAACCGCGCGCATCCATGCCTATCAAACCTGATTGGGCATCGATCATGGAGTTTACCTCCACGGATATTTTTCAGCACTCGCCCTTGGGCGACGTGCTAACCTTGTTAAAGTCTCTCTCCCTATCAGGAGACTCTTGGTCGAACTATGTCCGGCTTGAGTGGGAAGCGGACGACAAAGAAATTTGTTGCCCACCCACCACCCACTTAATAGCCACTGTCAACGACTTAACCGACATGCTTGATTTCGACTCCGAAGACATCGACGGTATGGACAACGATGCCGGAGAAGAACAGGAACCACCACCCACAGGGCGCTAGACAGCCACCTCATCATATGATATATATACGGTTGACACACCCAAAGAAAGCAATGGCGATGAGGCAATGGAGGATAATCCCCTCGAGAAGCAATCTAAGCACCGGCGTCAGCGGCGCCGCTCTAAGCCCCACCACAGCAAGAATAGTGATACCGGCACAAGAGACGATAGCACTCCGGGTGATGCCGAAGACGAAAACAATCCCGCCCAGCCAAGCTTGAAGAAAGCCAGACGGGAGGACGGGCAAGCTAGCCCTCATGAACAGGCAATGGATGGAGACTTGGAGGATGACAATTACATGCCTCTCTTCGAAGACGAGGTGAGCCTCGGTGATGAAGAATTTATCGTGCCTGAGGATCCCGTCGAGCAGGAGCGCTTCAAGGCCGGCTTATAGACACTGCAAAAAGCCTGAAGAAAAAACAGCAGCAGCTTCAAGCTGATCAAGATCTGCTAACTGATAGATGGACTGAGGTCCTGGCAGCCGAGGAATACGGACTCGAGCGCCCAACCAAAAGTGACCCGAAGCACAGGTCGTTACCTCAATTCGAGGAGGAGGCACTAGAGCCTACACTACCAATGCAGGATGAGGCTGACCGGCCACCTCATGGCCGAGACAAAGCGGCGTATCAGCCCGAACACTAGCCCGCACCCCGTCGCCAAACAAATAAAAACACAAAGGCCCGAGGCTACATGCATGACCTGAGAGACGAACTGGAAAACAAAGCAGGACAGTCAAGATCGATCTACAGATCAAGGGGGCGCGCCTCAACGCGTGACGATGACCGCCACGCCGGATATACTAAATACAAATCCGGCCGGGCCGAATACAGCAGACCAGACTCACTCGAGCTGCATCGTGATGTAGCCCGTCATAGAGGCGCCACACACCCCCTATGCTTCACTGATGAAGTAATGGAGCATGAATACCCAGAAGGGTTTAAGCCCGTGAATATCGAGCCCTATGATGGGACTACAGACCCCGCGGTATGGATAGAAGATTTCCTTCTCCACATTCACATGGCCCACGGCGATGATCTACATGCCATCAAGTATCTCCCACTAAAACTCAAGGGACCGGCTCGGCATTGGCTAAATAGTTTGCCGGCAAACTCTATTGGAAGTTGGGAGAACATGGAAGACGCATTCCTGGATAACTTCCAGGGCACTTATGTGCGGCCATCGGATGTTGATGATTTAAGTCATATAACCCAACAACCCGAAGAGTCAGCCAGGAAATTCTGGACTCGGTTCCTAACTAAAAAGAACCAAATTGTCGAATGTCCGGATGTCGAAGCCCTAGCGGCCTTTAAGCATAACATCTGTGATGAGTGGCTTGCCCGAAACCTCGGCCAAGAGAAGGCGAAATCTATGGCAGCCCTCACGACACTCATGGCCCGATTTTGCGCGGGCGAAGATAGTTGGTTGGCTTGTAACAACAGCACCCCAAGCAAACCGGGGGCTTCTAAAGCAAGAAGCAACAATAAGCCCCAACGCAGCAAACACAAGCGGCGGAATAACGGCGACAACACCGAAGATACGGCCGTCAATGCCGAATTCAGTGGCTCCAAGCCCGGTCAACGGAAGAGGCTGTTTAAAAGAAACAGTCGGGGCATGTCCAGTCTGGATCGTATACTCGACCGACCATGCCAAATTCATGGCACCCCAGGAACACCAGCCAATCATACCAACAGAGAATGTTGGGTCTTCAAACAGGCCGGTATGTCAGGTGCCGAAAACAAGGAGAAGGGGTCGCAAAGCGAGGACGATGACGAGGAGCCCAGGCCACCGAACATTGGAGGGCAGAAGAAGTTTCCTCCGCAAATCAAAACGGTGAATATGATAAACGCCACCCATATTCCTAAGCAGGAACAGAGGCGCGTTCTTAGGGATGACGACGTAGCGGAGCTAGTCACCCCAAAACACAACCCATGGTTGTCCGACCAGATCACCTTTGACAACAAGGATCGTCCGGCCAATGCCCGTCAGGGCAACTCAGCCGCATTAGTCCTTGACCCAATAGTTGATGGATTTCACCTCACACGAGTCTTTATGGACGGTGGCAGTAGCCTGAACCTGCTTTATCAGGATACAGTACGCAAGATGGGCATCGATCCTTCAAAGATCAAACCCACTAAAACCACTTTTAACGGTGTGATACCAAGGGTGGAGGCATACTGTACAGCCTTCATCACTCTGGAAGTAGTCTCCGGACACCCGAATAACTACCGTAACAAAGAGTTAATCTTTGAAATCATCCCTTTTCGCAGCAGCTATCATGCACTACTCGGATGAACCGCGTTCGCTCAATTCAATGCGGTGCCACATTATGCTTATCTCAAGCTCAAAATGCCTGGTCCACGCGGCGTCATAACAGTTAACGACAAATGCTCCCCCGTACTAAAGAGCACACCGTCGCCTTAACAGTGGAAGTGTAGACTGGCATTTTTTAATCGAACCTTCATTCAACAGCCAGGTTCCCGGACACAGTTGAAAGAGTCCGGACTACTACGCGGCAGGATAGCCCAGCTCGCCAAGAGCTCCATTAATTACTTCAGCGGTATGCGGAGACAATGCCAAACCAGACTACCTAATGCGGCTTAACCGCTCCGTGGCACACAAATATCTTTTTGCACTTTCCTTGCAGGTCCACTTTTGTAGGCCACCACTGGCGACATGGCGACCAGACCCAAGAGGGGACGAATATACCAAGGAAGGAAACATCTCGATCGCATAAGGGAATCCTTAGATATTCTCCTTGACGACCATCCGATTATTACCCGGATACGCACACTGTCGATGTTAAAACCGGCGGATCTCGGGTAGGGGGTCCCGATCTATGCGTCTTAGGCTGATGGTAATAGGAAGCAAGGGACACAATGTTTACCCAGGTTCGGGCCCTCTCGATGGAGGTAAAACCCTACTTCCTGCTTGATTAATACTGAAGATATGAGTAGTACAAGAGTAGATCTACCACGAGATCGTAGAGGCTAAACCCTAAGAGCTAGCCTATGATGGTATGATTGTAATTGTGATTGGCCTTCTAAGGACCATCCTCTCCGATTTATATAGACACCGGAGAGGGCTAGGGTTTACATGGAGTCGGTTACAAGGAAGGAAATACAATATCCGGATCGCCAAGCTTGTCTTCCACGCAAAGGAGAGTCCCATCTGGACACGGGCCGAAGTCTTGAGTCTTGTATCTTCACGCTTCGATAGTCCGGACGATGTATATAGTCCGTCTGTCCGAATACCCCCAAATCCAGGACTCCCTGAGTAGCCCCTAAACCAGGCTTCAATGACAATGAGTCCGGCGCACAGTCTTGTCTTCGGCATTGCAAGGCGGGTTCATTCTCCGAATACTCCAAGGTTATTATCAAACACGTAGATCGTGTCCGGATTTGCAAAATGATCTTCACATACCACCGTAGAGAGAATGATACTTCAGCTGACAACTTTTAGACGACGTGACATGCCATTACAGCCAGGTCATTATTCGAACCGTTTTTTCACAACCAGCCACAGCGCGCATTGCGAGGCGGTTTCCTTGACATGTCTTGTCGAAGCAGAGATCATGTCCCCTTATCACGGGATTCTCATCAATACGGGTATGGGTAATCCCCCCGTGCCATCAATCGTGGCGCTTGGGAAGTAAGCGATTCTCAACAGGCTAGTGGGGAGGCGCACCGCTTTCGTCGCCTCTATAAAGGGATAAGAGTTCCCCATTCTTACCCACGCCTTCTTCCTCCTCTGCCCACTCTTGCCTCCTCAAGCTCCAGCGCCCTAGTCCAAGTCTTCTCCGCACAGCTAAACATGTCCGGAACAGGAGGCAAATGGGTGGCTTCCACCGTGAAGGAGAAGAACATCGCAAGTCTTCGGGCGGCCGGATACTTGGCCGCAGACATAGCGCACCGGCTACCAGACGGCGGACAGGTCATTCCAACTCCAGGACCCCACGAGAGGGTCGTGTTCCTTGCCCACTTCATCCGTGGACTGGGGTTTCCACTCCGCCCCTTCGTCCGCGGGCTCATGTTCTACTACGGGCTAGATTTCCATGATCTAGCCCCGAACTTCATCCTCAACATCTCGGCGTTCATCGTCGTGTGCGAGGCTTTCCTCCGCATCAAGCCTCATTTCGGCTTGTGGCTCCAAACCTTCTGCGTGAAGCCGAAGATCGTGAGCGGCCAGCAAGCGGAGTGCGAAGGAGCCATGGTGGGCAAAATGCCTAACGTCACCTGGCTTGACGGCTCCTTGCGGAAACCGTGAAGGGGTGGCAATCGGGGTGGTTCTACATCACCGAGCCGTGCGACGCCAACTGGGTGGCGGCCCCCGAGTTCCGATCTGGAACCCCTATGCGGCTCACCTCCTGGGAATAGAAGGGCCTGTTATGGGGCGAATCTATAGAGCTGACCGGACTCACAAACTGCATCAAGGGCATGAGGGACAAGAACATCAAGCTTGTCAACGTGATCCAGGTCATGCTCGTTCGCCGGATACTGCCGTGCCAAAGGCGGGCATTCAATTTGTGGGAGTTTGTCCCGACCGAACACCAGACGCTTCAGAGGCTCTACGGCATGAAGCACAAAAACGCGTGGAAGGAATTGTTCAAGGCCTCTGAAGTACCTCCTCCCATATTTGAGGACCGTGGGCTCCACGCCGCACGACGTCCTATTTAGGTGAGTTCTCAGGCCGCCATCGGATTCGTTTTTTCCCAATACATTCATGGGGGAGTCTTAAGTAATTGTGTATATTTGTGCAGGATTATGTGGAGACAGCGGAGCGGATTGACTGTTCGGCTCCGCTGCCAGAAAGCCCAGCTAATGATCTTCTGACGAAGATGCTGGTCCCGGCGCCCTATAAGGGGCCGGAGAAGAAGGCCGATAAGAAGGCCCCGGGGACCCGAAAGGGTCTCCGACATAAGGTTGCGCAAGCCTCGTCCGAAGACGACGAGGCGCACTCCTCCCCCAAAGGGGAAGAAGAAGAAGAAGAGGAGGCCGCCCCATCCGAAAAGGACGGGGGGCCGGAGATGGCGGACCAGGGGACCAGGAGAGCCCCCCGGTGCAAGGCCATCATACCCTTGTCGTTCGATGATGACGAGGCAGATTGCTCCCGCGGAAGCGGGGGAAAACAAGAAGAAACTCCACCTCCCCGCACTGGGAGGAGAAAAAGAGGAAGGCTGCCCCGGTGGGGGAGGCTAGGACGTCCAAGAACGGAAAGGTGTCCCTTCTGGACTACTCCGCCACCGCCGCCGACAGCGAGGAAGGGTGGCTGCCCAAGAAGAAGCCCCTAGTGCGATCGTAAGTACCCGCACTCCATCATAATTCTGCTTCATAGTTTTGTTGTAATGCCGAACTTGTATGCAGTCCGGTCAGGGCCCATCCCGAAGCGTCGTCTTCGGATGGGTCCTTGAGTGAGTCAGCAATGAACTCACTCCCGACGGCCACTTCTCCTCGGCCTGCGGACGACACGGAGGTGTTGTCCCAAAGGCTCCCCGAGCGGAGGAGGTGGATCTGGAGGCGCCCCTGATACGTCTCCAACGTATCTATAATTTTTGATTGCTCCATGCTACTTTATCTACTGTTTTGGACTATATTGGGCTTTATTTTCCACTTTTATATTATTTTTGGGACTAACCTATTAACCGGAGGCCCAGCCCAGAATTGCTGTTTTTTGCCTATTTTAGTGTTTCGAAGAAACGGAATATCAAATGGAGTCCAAACGGAATGAAACCTTCGGGAACGTGATTTTCTCACTGAACGTGATCCAGGAGACTTGGACCCTACTCCAAGAAGTGCCAGAGGCGGTCACGAGGGTGGAGGGCGCCCCCCTACCTTGTGGGCCCCATGTTGCTCTACCGACGTACTCCTTCCTCCTATATATACCTATGTACCCCCGACAGATCAAAACGGAGCCAAAAACCTAATTCCACCACCGCAACTTTCTGTATCCACGAGATCCCATCTTGGGGCCTGTTCTGGAGCTCCGCCGGAGGGGGCATCTACCATGGAGGGCTTCTACATCAACACCATAGCCCCTCCGATGAAGTGTGAGTAGTTTACTTTAGACCTTCGGGTCCATAGCTAGTAGCTAGATGGCTTCTTCTCTCTTTTTGGATCTCAATACAATGTTCTCCCCCTCTCTTGTGGAGATCTATTCGATGTAATCTTCTTTTTGCGGTGTGTTTGTTGAGACCGATGAATTGTGGGTTTATGATCCAGTATTATCTATGGAAAATATTTGAATCTTCTCTGAATTCTTTTATGTATGATTGAGTTATCTTTGCAAGTCTCTTCGAATTATCCTTTTGGTTTGGCCAACTAGATTGGTAGTTCTTGCAATGGGAGAAGTGCTTAGCTTTGGGTTCAATCTTGCGGTGTCCTTACCCAGTGACAGAAAGGGTTGCAAGGCACGTATTGTATTGTTGCCATCGAGGATAACAAGATGGGTTTTTTATCATATTGCATGAATTTATCCCTCTACATCATGTCATCTTGCTTAAGGCGTTACTCTGTTTTCAACTTAATACTCTAGATGCATGCTGGATAGCGGTCGATGAGTGGAGTAATAGTAGTAGATGCAGAATCATTTCGATCTACTTGTCTCAGACGTGATGCCTATATACATGATCATTGCCTAGATATGCTCATAACTATGCTCAATTCTGTCAATTGCTCAACAGTAATTTGTTCACCCACCGTAGAATATCTATGCTCTTGAGAGAAGCCACTAGTGAAACCTATGGCCCCCGGGTCTATTCTCATCATATCAATCTCTATCGCTTTATTTACTTGCTTTGTTTTTACTTTGCCTTTTACTTTTCACTTTGCATCTATCTATCAAAAATACCAAAAATATTATTTATCATCTCTATCAGTTCTCACTCTTGTAAGTGACCGTGAAGGGATTGACAACCCCTAATCGCGTTGGTTGTGAGTAGCTATCGTTTTGTGTAGGTACGAGGGACTTGTGCGTGGTCTCCTACTGGATTGATACCTTGGTTCTCAAAAACTGAGGGAAATACTTACGCTACTTTACTGCATCATCCTCTCCTCTCCGGGGAAATCCAATGTAGTGCTCAAGAGGTAGCAAGAAGAATTTCTGGCGCCGTTGCCAGGGAGGCTCACGCAAGCAAGTCAACCATACCAAGTACCCATCACAATCCCTATCTCTTGCATTACATTATTTGCCTCTCGTTTTCCTCTCCCCCACTTCACCCTTGCCATTTTATTTGCCGTCTCTTTCCCAATCTCCTCCTCTCTTCCCCGTTTGCCTTTTTCCCGTTGCCTTTCTGTTTGCTTGTGTTGGATTACTTGTTGCCATGGCACAAGATAATACCAAATTGTGTGATTTCTTGAATACCAATAATAATGATTTCCTTAGCACTCCGATTGATCCTCTTAATAATGATGAGTCTTGTGAAATCAATACCGCTTTATTGAATCTTGTTATGAAAGATCAATTCGCCGGCCTTCCTAGTGAAGATGCCGCTACTCATCTAAACAATTTTGTTGATTTGTGTGATATGCAAAAGAAGAAAGATACGGATAACAATATTGTCAAATTGAAGTTATTTCCGTTTTCAGTTAGAGATCGTGCTAAAGTTTGGTTTTCATCTTTGCCTAAAAATAGTATTGATTCTTGGAACAAGTGCAAAGATGCTTTTATCTCTAAGTATTTTCCTCCCGCTAAGATTATCACTCTTAGGAACGATATCATGAATTTTAAACAACTTGATCATGAGCATGTTGCCCAATCTTGGGAAAGAATGAAATTAATGCTTCGCAATTGCCCTACTCATGGTTTGAATTTATGGATGATCATACAAAATTTTTATGCCGGATTGAATTTTGCTTCTAGAAATCTTTTAGATTCGGCCGTGGGAGGCACATTTATGGAAATTACGTTAGGAGATGCTACAAAAATTCTTGATAATATTATGGCTAATTATTCTCAATGGCACACCGAAAGATCTTCTAGTAAAAAAGTGCATGCTATAGAAGAAATTAATGTTTTGAGTGAAAAGATGGATGAACTTATGAAGATGTTTGCTCCTAAAAATACTCCTCTTGATCCCAATGATATGCCTTTGTCTACCTTGCTTGAGAATAATAATGAATCTATGGATGTGAATTTTGTTGGTAGGAATAGTTTTGGAAACAACGCGTGTAGAGGGAATTTTAATCCTAGGCCTTACCCTAGTAATCCTTCTAATAATTATGGAAATTCCTACAACAACTCTTATGGAAATTTTAATAAGATGCCCTCTGAATTTGAGAGTAGTGTTAAAGAGTTTATGAATTCACAAAATAATTTTAATGCTTTACTTGAAGAGAAATTGCTTAAAGTTGATGATTTGGCTAGGAACGTTGATAGAATTTCTCTTGAGATTGATTCTTTAAAGCTTAGATCTATTCCTCCTAAGCATGATATCAATGAGTCTCTCAAAGCCATGAGAATTTCCATTGATGAGTGCAAAGAAAGAACCGCTAGGATGCGTGCTTCCAAAGATGCCTTTATTAAAGCGTGTTCTTCTAATTCCCATGAAAATCAAGATGAAGATCTAAAAGTTATTGATGTGTCCCCCATTAAATCTTTGTTTTACAATATGAATCTTGATGAAACTGAATATGATCTTCCTTTACCTAGAAGGCGTTCTAAGAATTCGGAGTTTCTAGATCTTGATGATGAAATTGATGAAAGTGGGATTGAAATAAATAAAAACCGAGATGTTGCTAAACCCACTATTTTGGATCTCAAGGAATTTAATTATGAAAATTTCTCTTTGATTGGTTGTATTTCCTTGTTGCAATCCGTGCTAGATTCTCCTCATGCTTATAGTCAAAATAAGGCCTTTACCGAACACATTGTTGATGCCTTGATGCAATCTTATGAAGAAAAACTTGAGTTGAAAGTTTCTATCCCTAGAAAACTCTATGATGAGTGGGAACCTACTACTAAAATTAAAATTAAAAATTATGAGTTTCATGCTTTGTGTGATTTGGGTGCTAGTGTCTCTACTATTCCCAAAACTTTGTGTGATTTGCTAGATTTCCGTGACTTTGATGATTGCTCTCTAAACTTGCATCTTGCGGATTCCACTATTAAAAAGCCTATGTGAAGAATTAATGATGTTATTATTGTTGCAAATAGGAATTATGTTCCCGTAGATTTTATCGTTCTTGATATAGATTGCAATCCTTCATGTCCTATTATTCTTGGTAGACCTTTCCTTAGAACGAACACTTACCTAGAAAGAAAATAAAATTACCATATGAATCTATCATGATAGCCACTTATGGATTGCCTATCAAAGATGGCAATACCTAGATCTATCCTTGCTTTTATGCCTAGCTAGGGGCGTTAAACGATAGCGCTTGTTGGGAGGCAACCCAATTTTATTTTTTGTTTTTTGTTTTTGCTTCTGTTTAGAAATAAATAATCCATCTAGCCTCTGGTTATATGTGGTTTTATGTTTTAATTAGTGTTTGTGCCAAGTAGAACCTATAGGATAAGCTATGATGATAGTTGATTTGATTCTGCTGAAAAACAGAAACTTTGCGCTCACGATAAAAAATTCAATAAATCACAGAAACGTGATTTTGCATTGATTCTTTTTGCTGATGATCAATAGACAAATTTTCCAGTACATCCTATTTTGGTAGAAGTTTTAAAGTTCCAGAAGTTTGCGTTAGTTACAGATTGCTACAGACTGTTCTGTTTTTGACAGATTCTGTTTTACGTGTGTTGTTTGCTTATTTTGATGAATCTGTGGCTAGTAAAATAGTTTATAATCCATAGAGAAGTTGGAATACATTAGGTTTAACACCAATATAAATAAAGAATGAGTTCATTACAGTACCTTGAAGTAGTCTTTTGTTTTCTTTCTCTAACGGAGCACACGAGATTTTTGTTGAGTTTTGTGTTGTGAAGTTTTCAAGTTTTGGGTGAATTCTTTTGATGGATTAGGGAACAAGGAGTGGCAAGAGCCTAAGCTTGGGGATTCCCATGGCACCCCAAGATAATCCAAGGACACCAAAAAGTCAAAGCTTGGGGATGCCCCGGAAGGCATCCCCTCTTTCGTCCACTTCCATCAGTAATTTACTTGGAGCTATATTTTTATTCACCACATGTTATGTGTTTTGCTTGGAGCGTCTTGTATTATTTGTGTCTTCGCTTGTTAGTTTACCACAATCATCCTTGCTGTACACACCTTTTGAGAGAGCCATACATGAATTGGAATTTGTTAGAATACTCTATGTGCTTCACTTATATCTTTTGAGCGTGATAATTTTTGCTCTAGTGCTTCACTTATATCTTTTAGAGCACGATGGTGGATTTGTTTTAAAGAAACTATTGATCTCTCATTGCTTCACTTAGATTATTTTGAGATTCGTTAATAGCATGGTAATTTGCTTAATGTTAATATACTTGGTATTCAAGATATGTGAAACTTTCTTTTGAGTGAATTGAATACTAAGATAAGTTTGATGCTTGATAATTGTTTTGAGATATGGAGGTGATAATATCAAAGTCGTGCTAGTTGGGTGATTATGAATTTGAGAAATTCTTGTGTTGAAGTTTGCAAGTCCCGTAGCATGCACGTATGGTTAAAGTTGTGTAACAAATTTGAAACATGAAGTGTACCTGGCTTGTGCATCCTTATGAGTGGCGGTCGGGGACGAGCGATGGTCTTTTCCTACCAATCTATCCCCCTAGGAGCATGCGCGTAGTACTTGATTTTTGATGATTCTAAATCTTTGCAATAAGTATATGAGTTCTTTTGACTAATGTTGAGTCCATGGATTATACGCACTCTCACCTTTCCACCTTTGCTAGCCTCTTCGGTACCGTGCATTGCCCTTTCTCACCTTGAGAGTTGGTGCAAACTTCGCCGGTGCATCCAAACCCCGTGATACGATACGCTCTATCACACATAAACCTCCTTATATCTTCCTCAAAACAGCCACCATACCTACCTATTATGGCATTTCCATAGCCATTCCGAGATATATTGCCATGCAACTTCCACCATCATCATCATGACATACATTACTTTTGTCATATTGCCATTGCATGATCATGTAGTTGACATCGTATTTGTGGCAAGACCACCATGCATTATTTTTCATACATGTCACTCTTGATTCATTGCACCATCCCGGTACACCGCCGAAGGCATTCATATAGAGTCATATCTTGTTCTAAGTTTCGAGTTGTAATCCTTATGTTGTAATCAATAGAAGTGTGATGATCATCATTATTAGAGCATTGCCCAAAAGAAAAAAAAGAAAAAAAGAAAGGCCAAAAGAAAAAAAGGAAAGGCCCAAAAAAAAGAAAAAAAAGAAAAGAAAAAAGGGCAATGCTACTATCTCTTTTTCCACACTTGTGCTTCAAAGTAGCACCTTGTTCTTCATGTAGTGAGTCTCATATATTGTGCTTCAAAGTAGCACCTTGTTATTCATGTAGTGAGTCTCATAAGTTGTCCTTTTTATATTAGTGGGAATCTTTCATTATAGAACTTGGCTTGTATATTCCTACGATGGGCTTCCTCAAATGCCCTAGGTCTTCATGAGCAAGCGAGTTGGATGCACACCCACTAGTTTTCTTTTGTTGAGCATTCATAGCTCTAGTGCATCCGTTGCATGGCAATCCCTACTCCTCATGTTGACATCAATTGATGGGCATCTCCATAGCCCGTTGATTATCCTCGTCAATGTGAGACTTTCTCCTTTTTTTGTCTTCTCCACACAATCTCCATCATCATATTCTATTCCACCCATAGTGCTATATCCATGGCTCACGCTCATGTATTGCATGAAGGTTGAAAAAGTTTGAGATTATTTAAGCATAAAACAATTGCTTGGCATGTCATCGGGGGTATCGAAGCTGGGAACATCTTTGTGTGACGAAAATGAAGCATAGCCTAACTATATGATTTTGTAGGGATGAACTTTCTTTTGCCATGCTATTTTGAGAAGACATGACTGCTTTGATTAGTATGCTTAAAGTATTATTATTTTTGTGTCAATATGAACTTTTGTCTTGAATCTTTCGGATCTGAATATTCATATCACAATTAAGAATATTTACAATGAAATTATGCCAAAGTATCACTCCGCATCAAAAATTCTTTTTTATCATTTACCTACTCGAGGACGAGCAGGAATTAAGCTTGGGGATGCCTGATACGTCTCCAACGTATCTATAATTTTTGATTGCTCCATGCTACTTTATCTACTGTTTTGGACTATATTGGCTTTATTTTCCACTTTTATATTATTTTTGGGACTAACCTATTAACTAGAGGCCCAACCCAGAATTGCTGTTTTTTTTGCCTATTTCAGTGTTTCAAAGAAACGGAATATCAAACGGAGTCCAAACGGAATGAAACCTTCGGGAACGTGATTTTCTCACCGAACGTGATCCAGGAGACTTGGACCCTACTCCAAGAAGTGCCAGAGGCGGTCACGAGGGTGGAGGGCGTGCCCCCCTGGGCGCGCCCCCTACCTCGTGGGCCCCCTGTTGCTCCACCGACGTACTCCTTTCTCCTATATATACCTACGTACCCCCGACAGATCAAAAGGAGAGCCAAAACCTAATTCCACCGCCGTAACCTTCTGTATCCATGAGATCCCATCTTGGGGCCTTTTTCGGAGCTCCGCCAGAGGGGGCATCTACCACGGAGGGCTTCTACATCAACACCATAGCCCCTCCGATGAAGTGTGAGTAGTTTACTTTAGACCTTCGGGTCCATAGCTAGTAGCTAGATGGCTTCTTCTCTCTTTTTGGATCTCAATACAATGTTCTCCCCCTCTCTTGTGGAGATCTATTAGATGTAATCTTCTTTTTGTGGTGTGTTTGTTGAGACCGATGAATTGTGGGTTTATGATCCAGTATTATCTATGGAAAATATTTGAATCTTCTCTGAATTCTTTTATGTATGATTGAGTTATCTTTGCAAGTCTCTTCGAATTATCCTTTTTGGTTTGGCCAACTAGATTGGTAGTTCTTGCAATGGGAGAAGTGCTTAGCTTTGGGTTCAATCTTGTGGTGTTCTTACCCAGTGACAGAAAAGGTTGCAAGGCACGTATTGTATTGTTGCCATCGAGGATAACAAGATGGGTTTTTTTATCATATTGCATGAATTTATCCCTCTACATCATGTCATCTTGCTTAAGGCGTTACTCTGTTTTTAACTTAATACTCTAGATGCATGCTGGATAGCGGTCGATGAGTGGAGTAATAGTAGTAGATGCAGAATCATTTCGATCTACTTGTCTCGGACGTGATGCCTATATACATGATCATTGCCTAGATATGCTCATAACTATGCTCAATTCTGTCAATTGCTCAACAGTAATTTGTTCACCCACCGTAGAATATCTATGCTCTTGAGAGAAGCCACTAGTGAAACCTATGGCCCCCGGGTCTATTCTCATCATATCAATCTCTATCGCTTTATTTACTTGCTTTGTTTTTACTTTTCACTTTGCATCTATCTATCAAAAATACCAAAAATATTATTTATCAGATCTCACTCTCGTAAGTGATTGTGAAGGGATTGACAACCCCTAATCGCGTTGGTTGCGAGTAGCTATCGTTTTGTGTAGGTACGAGGGACTTGTGCGTGGTCTCCCACTGGATTGATACCTTGGTTCTCAAAAACTGAGGGAAATACTTACGCTACTTTACTACATCATCCTCTCCCCTTTGGGGAAATCCAACGCAGTGCTCAAGAGGTAGCAGCCCCCAGGCGGCCTTCCACACGTCGGACACGTGGGGTTCAAGGTCCCCGCGGATCGTGTTGGTGAGAGCCGCAGTAAGCCGGACTCTCAGCCGAACACCGTGCCGGAACCTGCCGTGGTTCCGGACTCAGGCGGACAACCCCTCGTTAAGGAGGGCGAGCCATCTGTGTCAAGTACTTCCACTACGCCCGAGGTGTCGGATCGTGTGCTGGAAGCGCTTCGCGACGCTTCCATAGATGAAGAGCATCGTACTCTCATGAGTGCGTGGTTCATAAGGTGTCGTCTGCCAAGAGCAGACTAACCGAAGCCTGCACCAGCCTCCTAACAGGCTTTGAGGTAAGTAGTGAAAATATGTGAAATTACCACCCGATAGGTAGTAGCCCCTGATACTCTGTTTGGTGTTTCGGAAGGAAAAACCAAACAGAGGGTCAATTATAATCTGCGGGAGTCTAATAGTAAGTTTGAATGTGAATAAACAGGTTGTGCTGCTGGCCGCTGCTGTCCGAACGGCCGAAATCGCCGGCCTAAAGCAGGACTTGGAGCGGGCACAGGGAGAGCTCGGCCTCACGAGGAGGCAACTCGATGAGAGCAAAGGTGAATGATTCCCCTCTCCCATATAGTAAAGTATAAATAAAATTGGTTATTCTAATGACGAGGCGTCGTGATTTGGTGATAGAGGCCACCACCGAAGTGGCGTCTCTTAAGAAAGCATTGTCCGAGGCCAAACACAAGGCGGCCTTGGAACGCGAGGAGCGCAAAAAGCAAGAGGCCCGAGTGGGCGAGGTACAAGAAGAGCTCCAGGAGCTCGACAAAAGGTTTGAGTCCGTGGAGCATGAGCTTAAAGCAAAAGAGGCTGAGCTTGCGAAGGCCCTTACAAGTGTAAAAGACGCCAAGGCCGAAGCCAAGAGGGCGCAGTAGGAAATCCAGGAGGCCAAAAAGATAGCGGCGGGTAAGAAATTCTTTATGCAAAGCAAACATGTGGAGGAGGCGTTTCTTTTACTTACACGAGTCCGGAGCTCTCCAGGGGCATTCGCAGATCTGCCACGCAGCGTATCAGACGCCGCGGAGTTCTACTGTGCTCAGGAGGGGAGCTCAACGGAGAAGCTGTTCTGGTCCCAATATGCTGGGGCCGAACATCCAACATCTCTGAGTGACCAACTGAAGCAGTTGGTCGAACTCCACAGGGCGGCCGAAGTGGCTATGAAGGATTTCATAGTCCGGATGTGGCTTGGTGAGCCGCTGCCCACCAGCTACTTCAGCCTGATCAAGCGGATGGTGAACGCCTGTCCGCGACTGGAAGTCATCAAGCGATCTGTTTGCATTGAGGGTGCCTATTGGGCCCTTGCCCGTGCAAAGGTGCATTGGGGCAAGCTGGATGCGGAGAAGATGGTGAAGGACGGGCCGCTAGAGGGCAAGCCGCATCACGTTCCCGAGAAGTATTATGATGGCGTTATGAAGGGTGCTCACCTCGTGGCCGACGAATATACCAATGACATAATTTTTGAATGAATTCACTTCTGTCATGTTTGTAATTTAAAGACGAAGTTACTTGTGCTATGGAGCGCTTTTGTTATTTAAAATATTACCTTCTGTGCGGTTGTTTATCAAATTCTGAAAGTAGGCCAGTCGTCGACTTTCGCCCCCATGTAACTAGTACTGGGGTGTTCGTGGATAACCCGGACACTCTTTATCCAAATGTTTGGTCCCTTAAGGAGGTGTCCAGCGCAGCGAACAAGGCAATTGGATTATGCGGCTTTATAACCTTCACTTAGCGATAGAAGTCTACAATTTTAAATTTCGGCGAAGCCCCTAGAATCCGGAAGACCGAATTGGGGCGCTATACACGCCTTTGGACGAAGCCGATTTATCGCCTAAAGCGGAAAAATCTTTAAGGATTTTAAGACCTCTCAAACAGCGACCAACTCTCACCACATCATGCCGGTCAGTTTTCGGCTTTCTCTACTGAGGTGCTCATCCGAAAGAACCAGGACACAGTCATAGTAGTTCTCCCTGCTACCTTAGCTGATATAATGGAACATAAGGCACCAAAACAAGGGAGCGGGCTATCCCAACTGTAGACCCAAGACATGATTCGGAGCTAATGCATTTAATGCTATAAGTTTGGGGTACCGCACTGTTGAAAGTGTTCGGACTTGTCGTGCCGTATTACGGGGCGCCATAAGAAGCCCCTGGAAAACTCAACGTACCAAAGTGTACGGATGCAATATTAAAAGACATTTGTAAGAAAAAATGCTCAAATAAGAATAATAAGGTGATGCTATAGATGATCTCCCATTGATGAATAATACGTTTAGGTGTATGTTTACAATGAATGCATTAAGCAAAGATAAATAGGATTATTTGACATACCCTATCCAGAGGCAGGCTACGTACAGATAAATAAAGCAGGTATAACAATCGCAAATAGATTCCACCTGGGTATTTCCTTCCGTGCGCAAAGCATGTTGCCTCCTTGGTTTGCTCTCCTATGTAAGTCCGACAATCCGGCTCTTCTGGAGAAGCTGCACTAAAGCCATGTCCTTAAAGGTAAAGGAAAAGGTTACGAAGCAATATCGTACTGTTGACTGAGCCACTGCTACGCCTCCGCCTGTGCCCATGGTATTTTGAGTGTGTAATTGTGTACGTGGGGCACGAATGCTGCTTTGATGGGATTTGAGCGGAGGCCGGACTGCTAGTCATGCTCTTGGCATGCCTGCTGATCCTGTTGCGGGGTGTTCCGCCCTCGCTTGACGGAGCTTGAGATTGTCGTCGCCGGACTGGTGGTTTGCCGGAGGAGGCTGCATTGTACTTCCGCCACAAGGGCTGCAGTGTGCTCTTCTGTACGGAGAGAGCGGTCCATATTTCCGTTGACTGTTATGACCCTACGCGGGCCTGGCATCTTGAGCTTGAGGTATGCATAGTGTGGTACCACATTGAATCGAGCGAATGCGGTTCGTTCGAGCAGTGCGTGGTAACCACTACGGAAAGGGACGATATTGAAGATGAGCTCTTCGCTTCGGAAGTTATCCGGAGATCCGAAGACCACTTCCAACGTTCTAGAGCCCGTACAACAGGCCTCTACTCTAGGAATTACACCTTTAAAGGTGGTTTTGGTGGGCTTAATCCTTGAAGGATCAATGCCCATTTTTCGCACTGTATCCTGGTAAAGCAGGTTCATGCTGCTGCCTCCGTCCATAAGGACTCTTGTGAGGTGAAATCCGTCTATGATTGGGTCTAGGACCAATGCGGTTGAGCCGCCGTGACGGATGCTAGTAGGATGATCCCTACGATCAAATGTGATCGGACAAGTTGGCCGTGGGTTGAATTTGGGGACGACTGGCTCCATCGCGTAGACGTCCAGTAGTGCTCGCTTCCGTTCCCGCTTGGGGATGTGGGTGGCGTAGATCATGTTGACTGTTTTCACCTGGGGGGGGGGGGAATTTCTTCTGTCCCCCAATGTTCGGGCGCCGGGGCTCCTCGTCATCGTTGTTGTGCAGCCCCTTGTCCTTGTTTTTAGCGTTTATTTTGCCGACCTGTTTAAATACCCACCAGTCTCTATTGGTGTGGTTGGCTGGCTTCTCCGGGGTGCCATGAATTTGGCACGAGCGCTCCAGTATACGGTCTAGACTGGACGGTCCCTGATTGTTTCTCTTCAATGGCTTCTTTCGCTGACCGGATTTGGATCCGCTGAATTCGGCGTTGACTGATGTGTCTTCGGTGTTGTCGTCATTGTTCCGTCGCTTGTGTCTGTTGCGCCATAGCTTGCCGTTATTGTCACGGACATCTGACGTGCTAGAATGTGGCGTAGTGCTGCTGTGAGCCAACCAACTGTCCTCGCTCACGCAAAAGCGGGTCATTAGTGTCGTGAGAGCTGCCATAGACTTGGGTTTCTCCTGGCCGAGGTGTCGGGCAAGCCACTTGTCATGGATATTATGCTTGAAGGCCGCCAGGGCTTCGGCGTCCGGACAGTCGACTATTTGGTTCTTTTTAGTTAGGAACCGAGTCCAGAATTTCCTGGCTGATTCTACGGGCTGTTGAGTAATGTGGCTCAAGTCATCGGCATCCGGAGGTCGCACATATGTGCCTTGGAAGTTGTCAAGAAATGCGTCTTCCAGGTTTTCCCAACTGCCAATGGAATTTGCGGGCAGGCTATTTAGCTAGTGCCGAGCGGGTTCTTTGGGCTTAAGGGGAGATACTTGATGGCATGTAGATCATCTCCGCGGGCCATGTGAATGTGGAGAAGGAAATCTTCGATCCATACCGCGGGGTCTGTTGTGCCATCGTATGATTCGATGTTTACGAGTTTGAACCCTTCTGGGAATTCATGATCCATTACTTCATCGGTGAAGCAGAGGGGTGTGCGGCGCCTCTGTGCCGAGCTATGTCGCGACGCAGTCCGGCTGTGTCTGACTGGTTGTATTCGGCTCAGCCGGATTTGCTGTTAGTGTATCCGGTGTGACAGTAATCGTCATGTGCTGCGGCGCGCCCCCGTGATCCGTAGATCGATCTTGGTTGTCCTGCAACGTTATCTAGTTTATCACGCAGGTCCTGAGTATTACCCCGGGCCGTAGTAAACTGGCACGGGGGTGCAGGCTGGTATTCGGGCTGATATGCCACTTTATCCCGGCCTCGAGGCGGCCGGTCAGCCATGTGGCGCTCGAGTCCATATTCCTCGGCTGCCAGGACTTCTGTCCATCTATCTGTGAGTAGGTCTTGATTAGCTTGAAGCTGCTGCTGCTTCTTCTTCAGGCTTCTCACGGTGGCAATAAGCCGGCGCTTGAAGTGCTCCTGCTCCATGGGGTCCTCGGGCACGCTGAAATCATCGTCGCCGAGGCTAATCTCGTCTTCGGAGGGGGGCATGTAGTTGTCCTCCTTCGGATACCCGTCCGTCGCCTGTTCATATGGGTTGTCGTGCCCATCTTCCTGTTCGGCCTGCTCAAAGGCGGGCTCTTCGGGGTTGTATTCATCGTCGGCACCGTCCGGATTGTTTTCGTCTCTGGTGCCGGTATTGCCTTGGCGGGGCTTGGAGCGGTGCGGGCGACACCCATGCTTTGCTTTCTTCTTGGAGAGGTTATCCTCCGTTGCCTCATCGCCATTGGTTTCTTTCGGAGTGTCCACCATGTATATATCGTATGAAGAGGTGGCTGTCCACCGCCCTGTGAGCGGTGGCTCCTGTACGTCTCCGGCATCGTCGTCCATGCCGTCGATGTCTTCAAAGTCTAAGTCAAGCACGTCGGTTAAATCATCGATCGTGGCACTGAAGTGGGTGGTGGGTGGGCAGCGAATTCCTTCGTCGCCTGCTTCCCACTCAAGCCAGACATAGTTCGGCCTAGAGTCTCCTAACAAAGAGAGAGACTTTAATGAGTTCAGCATGTCGCCAAAGGGTGAGTGCTGAAAGATGTCCGGACTGGCTCGACTGGCTTTTTTAAACTCCATTACCGGACCGGGACCAACGACCGGATACGAGTCCGGGGGGCCGGGAATACAGGCCTCCACAGAGATGCGACCTGTGTTCGGCTCCACCGCCGATGAGTGTGCGGCCTGCGGGGCAGGGTCTAACCCTCCATCCTTGGGCGACACAACCTGTTCCGGGTTGAAATCCGGGGCTGCTACAGGGATGATGTCCTGAGCATTGTCCGACAGCAGGTCTAGGCCGTGCTCATCATGACTGTCCGGCGCTCCTGGCACAAGCCCGAATCTGTTGAAGATCAAGTCTCCGTGAATGTCCGCCATGTAGTTCAGGTTTCCGAACCTGATCTGGTGGCCAGGGGCGTAACATTCGATCTGCTCCAGATGACCAAGCGAATTGGCCCACAGTGCGAAGCCGCCGAACACAAAGATCTGACCGGGGAGAAAAGTCTCGCCCTGGACGGTGTTGTTGACGATTGAAGACGCCATCAAGCCTTGAAGCGACGACACAGAGGAACTCTCAATGAAAGCACCAATGTCGGTGTCAAAACCGGCGGATCTCGGGTAGGGGGTCCCGATCTGTGCGTCTTAGGCTGATGGTAACAGGAAGCAAGGGACACAATGTTTACCCAGGTTCGGGCCCTCTCAATGGAGGTAAAACCCTACTTCCTGCTTGATTAATATTGAAGATATGAGTAGTACAAGAGTAGATCTACCACGAGATCATAGAGGCTAAACCCTAAGAGCTAGCCTATGATGGTATGATTGTAATTGTGATCGGCCTTCTAATGACCATCCTCTCCGGTTTATATAGACACCGGAGAGGGCTAGGGTTTACATGGAGTCGGTTACAAGGAAGGAAATACAATACCCGGATCGCCAAGCTTGTCTTCCACGCAAAGGAGAGTCCCATATGGACACGGGCCGAAGTCTTGAGTCTTGTATCTTCACGATTCGATAGTCCGGACGATGTATATAGTCCGGCTGTCCGGATACCCCCAAATCTAGGACTCCCTCAGACGGTCCTTCTTTGCTGCCTTTAAATGGCTTCTTTCTTTGACCGGGTCGAGAGCCCCTGAATCCGGTGTTGACCGCCTTGTTATCCGGACTTTCTTCACTGTTCCGACGCTTGTTGTTGTTGCACAGTGGCTTCCCGTTGCCATCTCGAATTTCGGATGTGCCTGGGTCACTGGTGCCTCTACGGGCCAACCAGCTGTCTTCGCCCGCACAAAAGCGGGTCATAAGGCTTGTTAGGGCCGCCATCGTCCTTGGCTTTTCTTGGCCGAGGTGTCTGGCCAGCCGCTTGTCCCGGATATTGTGCTTAAAGGCCGCTAGGGCTTCGACATCCAGACAGTCGACAATTTGATTCTTCTTAGTGAAAAATCTGTTCCAAAGCTTGCGGGCTGACTCTCCGGGTTGTTGTATTATGCGACTTAAATCGTCTGCGTCCGGAGGTCGGACATAGGTCCCTTGAAAATTGGCCCTGAAAGCGTCCAAAAGTTCCTCCTAGCTTCCAATTGAATTTTTGGGGAGGCTTTTCAACCAGTGCCGAGCTAGCCCTTTCAGCTTGAGTGGAAGGTATTTGATGGCGTGGACGTAATCCCCACGAGCCATGTGGATGTGTAGGATAAATCTTCAATCCAGACCCCAGGGTCTGTCGTTCCGTCGTATGCCTCTATGTTCACGGGTTTGAATCCCTGTGGAAATTCGTGATCCAGCACCACATCGGTGAAGCACACAGGGTGCACAGCCCCTCTGTATCTGGACATGTCGTGGCATGCTGTTGGCTGTTGTTGTGTCCGGTGTTGATTCCGAGCTGGTATTCGATCAATGTGATTGTTTTCGTGACCATAATCCTGCATCGGAGCATGTCCTCTGGATCCGTAAATGGACCTGGTTGCACCGGCCTTTTTGTCCAGGAGCTCACATAAATCGTGTGCAGCGTCAGTGGCTGCTCTATCATGGCCATGAAGTGGTAGGTCCGGCCGATTGGTCGTATTGTTCTTTGGCTGAATGGGCTCTGCAGCCTCATCGTCGAATTCGGGCAGCAGCTTGCATTTTGGGTAGCTCTTTGTGTGGCGATCGTCGCCATATTTTCCTTCAGTGTCTAGCACTTTCTTCCATCTTCAGTTGAGCATATCCTGCGCGGCGTTAAGCCTTTGCTTCTGCTTTTTTAAGCTCCTCGCTGTGGCCATAAGCCTTTTGCGGAGGTTATCTTGTTCCAAACGTTTTTCCGGGATGATGAATGCATCGTCAACCGGACTGTCCTCCTCTTCGGAGGTAGTTTGATGAGTTCGGCCCTCGGGATCGCTATGATCGGGCGTCTGTTCAACGTGGCCTGGCTCTTCTTGCTCCATCGCTGGGTTCGTATTGTTGCCTTTGGGGTCCACCGAAGTGTCCTTTTTCCTTGCGCTGTTATCGCTATTTTTACTGTGACCGGACTTAGAGCAGCGCCTGCGCTGTTGTTTTGGCTTTTGTCCGGGGGGGTTATCCTCCGTTGTGTCCTTTTTGTCACCGCTGTCCTCCTTAGGTGTGTCCACCATGTAGATGTCGATGATGAAGTGGCGGTCCAGCGCTCCATGGGCGGTGGTTCCAGATCGTCCCCTGCATTGACGTCCATACTGTCAATGTCGTCCGAATCGAAATCAAGCATGTCTGTTAGGTCATCGACAGTGGCTATGAAGTGGGTGGTGGGTGGGAGGCGATTTTCTTCATCGTCCGTATCCCACTCGGGCCAGGCATAGTTCGGCCAAGAGTCTTCTGACAAAGAGAGAGACTTTAATAAATTTAGCACATCGCCAAAGGGGGGTGCTGAAAGATATCCGCGGCGGTGAACTCCATTATTGGAGCCCAATCGGACTCGATGGGCCCGGGCGCGCGCGGTTCAGAACCCACGTACGGACATAGGTCCGGGGGTCTGGTGACACAGATCCCCTTAATGGTGGAGTCTGTGTTCGGCTCTACCGCCGAAGAGTATACGACTTCCATGGCGGGGTCCATCCACCCGTCCTCGGTCGACGTGATCTGCCCCGGATTTAGGTCCGGAGCGGCTGTAGGGGTGATATCCCGAATACTGTCCGACAGCAGATTTAAGTCATGCTCGTCGCGACCATTCGACACTTCTGATGCAGGCCCGAATCCATCAAAGATCAAGTCTCCGCGGATATCGGCCGTGTAATTCAAGTTTCCAAACCTGACCTGATGGCCAGGGGCGTAGCTGTCGATCTGCTCCAGATGGCCAAGCAAATTGGCCCGCAGTGCGAAGCCACCGAACACGAAGATCTGTCCGGGGAGAAAAGTCTCGCCCTGGACAGTGTTGTTGAAGGTTGAAGGAGCCATCGAGCCTTACAGCGACGACAAAGAGGAACTCTCAATGAAAGCACCAATGTCGGTGTCAAAACTGGCGGATCTCGGGTAGGGGGTCCCGAACTGTGCATCTAAGGCTAATGGTAACAGGAGACTGGGGACACGATGTTTACCCAGGTTCGGGCCCTCTCGATGGAGGTAATACCCTACTTCCTGCTTGATTGATCTTGATGATATGAGTATTACAAGAGTTGATCTACCACGAGATCGTAGAGGCTAAACCCTAGAAGCTAGCCTATGATTCTGATTGTTGTTCTACGAACTAAACCCTCCTGTTTATATAGACACCGGAGGGGGCTGGGGTTACACAAAGTCGGTTACAGAGAAAGAGATCTATCATCCGAATCGCCAAGCTTGCCTTCCATGCAAAGGAGAGTCCCATCCGGACACGGGACGAAGTCTTCAATCTTGTATCTTCATAGTCCAACAGTCCGCCCAAAGTATATAGTCCGGCTGTCCGGATACCCCCTTATCCAGGACTCCCTCAGCGAGCCCTTTAACTAGGCTCCGTCGCCAACCTTCGTCCCAACTGCTCCCACTTTTAATGTCGTCGGCACCGCAGTTTAAAATCAACCCCGCACTACCTGGTATTGCCACAATCTTCTCTCTTCCTCTTCGATTCTCCCATCGTCTACCTCCAACTAGCCTGACCTAAACGTACGCCATGCCGCATCACGATGGTCTGCCCTTAGTGTTCCAGTTTCCTGAGGAAGACACCTAGCCGGAGTCTGAAGAACATAAGGCGCTTTGGGATGAGCTTGAACTGGCCTTGCGGGAAGACGCCGCGCTTGTCCCAGCTCCCGTTCCGGCTCCCGTCACCCCGACTGCGCCAACGCCCATCCCCGTGGCATTGATGGGCTGGGAGCCGCACATTGTCGCCGAGCTTGATCCCACGGGGTTCCATGAGGTCCCCGCCGACTTTCATGTGCCCGTGCACCTACCAGCGCATGCGCCTGTGCGTGCACTGACGCGCATGCCCGTGCCGGTGCCCGTGCACATGCCAGCGCATGCACCTGTGTGTGCACTGACGTGGGCGCCCGTGCCGGTGCCCATGCACACGAATGTCTCCGCCGTGCCGTTGACAGTGCCTGCCCCCGCGCGGGTGCCAGTGCCCTCCTCAGCAGCATGGATGGCCGTCGTCGACCGCTTCCTTGCAGCAACGCCAGTCACCTCCTCCCACCAGTTGACTCGCTCCGAAGTCCAGAACATTTTGGACTTCCTTGAAGCTAGGACAACGTCCAGGAGTATGCCAACAATGGCGCAAGACGCCACCGTCGCCGTCGATCAGTGGCCCGACGACACACAGAGCATGGCGGAGGAGCCGCTTCCCACCGCAAGACGCCCCCGCCGCCGCCACGTAATCTAAATTTGCCATGAAAAACGTTCAGATTGCCATGCTTAAAATCTGAATGTTTATCATTTCCGTTTATTTTATATCGATCGTCATATAATTTAAAGTCGGGGTAAGACTGAACGAACTCTATGGTTTGATCGATTGAATGTTCTGCTAGAGCCATATCAAATTAAATATAAAACGTCATCAAGCCACATGTATTCCTTGTCATCCGACGATGCTTCAATGTCGAGCGCTCAACGCGTTTAGCGTCCAGTTAATTTCATGCCAAAAATAGTGCTAATTACATAATAACACGCAAATAATATCCTACTTAATATCTGCATGCACTTAATATACTTCCAAATTAACGTGCATTGGACGTACACACTAACTAGTGCTGCTAGTACATGAAACTGGTGCCGTGACTTGTGAACGCGTCCAGATATGGTCAACGGCAATATCGCTCACGAGTTCTTCGTGTTTGCCCATGCGTCTAGACGCAGAAGGGGAGGGGAGAGAGAGCACACATGGAACCCACCAGTAAGTGAAGGTGAATAGTACTAAAAATAATATTACATGTTATCCATTAAATAGGCTGTGGTAATATAAAAACATTATGTGAACAAAGGGGGGTACAACAAACATTGTTGTTCTACGTATGTTGCCTATTGACGTGCGGCTTGAAGGCCCAGTCGCATGTTCGATCCTCGTCCTTTATTTTTTAATTTGTATATGGGTCCAAATTTGTTTCATGACATGTGGGCCCCTCAGTGTGTAGTTTGTAGCACTTTAATTTGTGGGTCGAAATTTGTTCCATTCCAAGTGGACTATCGGTGTGTAGCTTTGTAGCTTATTTATAACAATTAAAGAGAACAACATAGTTTTTTGCAATAATACCATGGTGCGACGTTGAAGGCGAGAAAGGACATGTGAGAGAGCGATGCCCGAGCCAGAAGGAAATCAACTAGGGGAGTTGCGGGGGTTGCAACGGTGTTTGGAGTAGTTGTGGGCCGAATGCTATGAAAATATAATCTAAACCGACCGAAATAAATGCCTACACAAATTAATCCAAGGTTGAAGTGCCCCTCCCAATGTAAATAGCTCCGGCTTTGAGAGGGATGGAGAGGTAGTAGCTTCAATGCGTGGAAGATACGGTGTGAGAAAGCAAGGTCAATCGAGAGACATACAGATAGAGAGACAAAGTGAGTGTGGTCTGACATTCATTGAACAGATATATATGCTTTGGAGAGATATTGTCTGACTGAGATTTTGGCAAGGGTGAGGGCTGTAAGATAGAGCTTGAGAGATGATCCAGTCACAGACGTGTAGATATATTTTGTGCGTGGGAGGAAGCAAGGCCAATCGATCACATAGGGTCATCGTGCGATCGAACAAGTGAGACGGGTTGGAGATAGTGACCTAGATAGACAATGTGCGTGAGAGAGTATACAATGTGAATAGCTTGAATTGGGCTCAAACATGGTGATATATCGTTTTTTTCGAGAAAGGGCGAGGTCAATCGAGACACACACACACACACACACACACACACACACACACACACACAGAGAGAGAGAGAGAGAGAGAGAGTCACATCCCCAGTTCAGGCCTTGCTTGTCTTTGCTTTAGCTTCCATGCATCATGTTTAAATTTCTTTTAAACCTGAAATGGGGATTGCCTAAACCCTAGCATCAAAGGAATTCACTAGGTTCAACTAAAATAATTTCAGTGAATCCAAATGGCTTTCAAAAATGTTCATCATTTCTGGAAAATGCTAGAAGCAATAACCAGAGGTGTTGCACATTTTTCCATGACATATTTGGGCTCTGAATTAAATCTTATAGTATTTGCATTTGGGCATTTAAATGCTATTAAACATTTTAAATGCTCAAATAATCATAAACCAAAATGTTTACTCTTGGATATATTCCAAACAGTAGTCATGATTAGTTTTATGATTTTTGGAAATGCCCTGACATTTTAATAAAGCCCTGAAGTTACAGAAATAATAGAAAACATGAATTAATAAAAAGAAAGGAACTTACCTGGCGCCACCAAATCCCACCTGGCCGGCCCAGTTGGCCAGCCCAACCCACCTCCTCACGCGTCGTCTTCCCCATGCCTTCTGGCATCGTGCGTGGCGCGCGCATAGCCGAGCCGTGGCCACCTCCTGCTTCCACCTCCTTCTGCCTCCCTGCTCGCTTCCTCGACCCCCTGGACACGCCACGCAGCCCCCTCGACGCTCTCTCACTCTCTCCCGTGCCTCTCCCCTCTCTGCTCTCTCTCCCTCTCGCGCCCGAGCACGCTCATCGCTGACGCTCGCTACTGCCACGGCCACCAGCCACTGCCTCGCCTTGCTGATGCGCTCAGAGGCTCCGCCTCGACCCCCTCTTCTTCCTCACCGAGCCACGCCCCACGGGAGCCGCTACAACGCCGCCATCGGCTCCATCTTCTTCCTCGGACTCCGGCGATCACCGTCGCCACTCCGTCGTCTCCAGAGCCTCCCCCGAGCTGATGACCCCTCCATGCGATGCGTTGTGAGCCTCTGAACCGTTTCCCCCTACTTCTGTGGACCAGTTAGAGCTCTAGCCCTCGTTTCCGTCGAGACCGAGACCTTGCCGGCACCGGTCATGTCGCCGTTGTTGTTTTGGCCTGCCTCCGTCCAAACCAAGCATGCCACCGCACTTAGTGCACCCCCGGGAGCATGTAGAACACACCAGAACCTCCCCTAGTGCACTGCAACGCTAAAACGCTCGATGCCCGAACTCCGGCCGCCGCCGTCGTCGTGGTTGCCGTCGCCTCCGGCCACCCCAGCTCTTCCCACTTGCCCTGCTACATGCGCGCGAGCCCCAGCTATGCATAGGACCAAACCACGGTCGATTTGGTCGACCGTGGGAAAAACCCGAGCCAACCCAGTGTGTCTCTGCCGCGTTTCGGTCGCCGCCGGCGTAACTCCGGCGATGGTGACGTGGTCGCTTAGTTTAGGTTAATGACGCACTTAGTCAACACTTAGTTACACTGACAGCTAGGCCCAACTACCTAACTAAACTTGGATTAGTTTCTGCTTAGTATTACCTAATCACAGTGGCCCCACGCGTCAGCGTTGACCACACTGACGTGGCCATTGACTGTGCCCACATGTCAGTGACCCTAATGAGCAACGTGACACTGACCTATGGACCCCACTGGTCGGGTTTGACCTGGTCGACGCCTGTTGACCGCTGACGTCACAGTGACGTAGTGCTGACGCAGTTAATAATTTTCTGGATTTAAAATAATTCAAAAAATTCCAGAAAATGCCCAAAACTTCTAAAATTCATATAAATTCAACCGTAACTCCAAATGAGATAAATTATATATGAAAAATGATCAGAAAAATCCAATCTATCCATCTGTACCATTTTCATGCATGTTAGAACAACTTATGGTTGCTGTTTAGTACGAATCATATGAAGGGCATTTAAAACATCACATATGGAGTTTGAATTTGAATCGTTGATTCAAACCAACTTCATTTAACTTGCTGCTAGTTGCATTAGATCAAACCACAACATATTGCCATGTCACATTCATGCATCATATTTTTGCATTGCATTGATTGTGTTTCTTCTTTGTTTGTCGGTGCTTGTCCCCTCTCAATATACATGTACCGACGATGTGATCGATGACACCGATGAAGAACTATACTATCTTCAGAAGTGCCAGGCAAGCAAAACCCCCTTGTTCATTCCGATACAATCCCACTCTCTCGCTCCTGCTCTCTTTTACTGCATTAGGACAACAACGATTCAACTGTCACATGCTGCGGTAGTTGAACCCCTTTCCTCTGCATGAGCTGTCATTGCCACAGTAAATAGATGAAACCCACTAGCATGAGTAGGAGTTGTTTGAGCCCTGATGTGCCTACTCATCCATGATTGTTTGTCATGCCTGTTACTGCTTAGAGTTGAGTCAGGTCTGATTCATTGGGGATGAATCAGAGGTGTGTGAACAGGTCCTACTGTGTGTGAGCTAAGTGTGTGAACACGATTTGGTAAAGGTAGCGGTGAGAGGCCATGTAGGAGTACATGGTGGGTTGTCTCATTGAAACCGTCCTCAGGAACTGAGTTCTATGTTTGTGATCCATGAACAACTACTACCACACATTGGGTTCCGGTAACTCGGCCCCTCTCGGCTTATTAATCAACTTGATCTCTGTCCAGGAGTTGCAACTAGTTTCTGGTGTTTGTAGGTAGTGCTAGTAGTCTACCAAGTGGCACTCGGTACAGGTGGGCTTGGGACAGACTAGGCACAGTGGCCCGGTGTACCAAGTGGCACCCGGATGGTGGGCTTGGGAACCCCGCACACATCATTTGGGGCCATGAGCAACACCCTGGCCGGATCTCCTTGCGGATGGAACCCGAATAGGCGATAAACCTGGATGAGAGACTTGTGTGGTTAGTCAGGTCATGGCCGACACCCTCGCTGGGCTTCCGCTTGAAGGTTTCCGAGTACATGTCGTGTAAACGGCGGTAAGTGGTGAGAGCGTGTGTGAAGAAGTACACCCCTGCAGGGTTAATATGATCTATTCGAATAGCCGTGTCTGCGGTAGAGGACTTCTGGGTTGCCTGTACAGTTCATAGACAAGTGAAAGTGGATACTCTAAAATACGTAAGATAAGCGTGAGTGCTATGGATGGCGTTCTCGTAGGGAGACGGGAGCGGATCCATAGTGGTGTATTGATATGGTGAATATGTGGACTCGTGTGCGTCACCTCAAAAGAGTTACTTGCAGTCATAGTTCAGGATAGCCACCGAGTCAAAGCTGGCTTGCTGCAGTTAAACTCCACCACCCCTTTGTTGATAATGATGCATATGTAGTTAGTTCTGATGTAAGTCTTGCTGGGTACATTTGTACTCACGTTTGCCTATTTTACGTTTTTGCAGAGAGACTTCAGTCTCGCTAGTAGTTACGCGTGGACTTCGACGTTTAGCTTGTTACCTCAGCTACGATCTTGTGCCCTCTGCAAGATCTAGTAGATAGTCAGGCTTCTCAGCCTTTTTCATTTGTAGAGGTCTGTACCCAGACATGTTAAGCTTCCACATGTGCTTTGACTTGTATGCTCTGAATGTTGGGTCATGAGACCCATGTTTGTAATATCTCGCTCCTCGGAGCCTATTGAATAAAATACTTGAGTTGTAGAGTCATGTTGTGATGCCATGTTGTATTTGCACATATCGAGCATATTGTGTGTATGTTATTGAAATGCTTGGTATGTGTGGGATCTGACTATCTAGTTGTTTATCCTTGGTAGCCTCTCTTACCGGGAAATGTCTCCTAGTGCTTCCACTGAGCCTTGGTAGCTTGCTACTGCTCTGGAACACTTAGGCTGGCCGGCATGTGTCCTTCTTCGTTCCTGTGTCTGTCCCTTCGGGGAAATGTCACGTGGTGTCTATCGGAGTCCTGCTAGCCCAGTTGCTACAGCCTGGATTCACTCGCTGATGACCGACATGTTCGTTGCTGGGTCATGTATGCCTGTCCCTGTAAGTTAGTGCCACTTTGGGTTCACGACTAGCCATGTCAGCCTGGGTTCTTTGGCATATGGATGCTAGCACCACTATCATATACGTGAGCCAAAAGGCACAAACGGTCCCGGGCCAGGTAAGGTGGCACCCGTGGGAATACCGTGCGTGAGGCCGCAAAGTGGTATGATGTGTTACATGCTAGATCGGTGTGACTTAGGACCGGGGTCCTGACAGCTTTGGTATCAGAGCCTGACTGCCTGTAGGATTTCCAAGCCAACCTGGTCGAAGTTGAGTCTAGAAATTCTTTAGTTATATAGGGGAATTGATTGTGGAAGGGAACGTAAGGTTCTCTTTACTCCTTTATCTCATGCCCTCTGATCGGAGTCATCTTATCTTTCCTACGGGGTTAAGGAACTAGGGTTTCTTTTCTTTCTATCAGGATCACGTGTTACTAATCTGTAGACTTATAGAATTGTTGGATTTAAGCCTCGGTTCATTTCCTACTACTTCCGTATGATAATTTTTGATCTCGAAACCTTGATATTATGCTTCTGAGTGGCTATGCCACCATTTTTCTAGCATGTCTCCAATCTTTTTGAGCATTTACAGCCGTTATGCTGTCCGAGTCGTCCCAGGTTTCTAAACAATCCGATGCATTTGCAAATCGCTTCTTGCCGTTCCCGATGTCCTCTCTGGCCAGTTTAACCACACTAATCGGTGAGTTGAGGTACTCTATTGCCTTGACATATATGTTGGAATTATTATTATGGCCCTAGGTGTCTTGGAGTATTACCTAGTAATCTAGCCATGTTTGAGTTCCCAGTGTGATGATTCTGGCCATCATTCTCAAGAGCATCTCGTGATGCCACTTAGTAGTAGGTATTCTATTCCTGGGTTTTCGAACCAAGATTCACCCTACTTACTTCATGTTGATAGTGTTGCTAGTTCCTTTAGTTTATTAGTAACCTTTGCATTAGTCCTCGAGGTCCGTGGTATATCGTTCTTCCAAATACCATGAACTACTTATGGCAGTAGTTCCTTGTCGAACCGAAAGATCACAACCAGAGTGCTCTTGACGAGTTCTCGATTCTATGCTGCTACTCTGCCAGTTCTACCCTTGTGCATGGGTTATCCGAAAGAAATATGATGAGCTTTGCTTGACATACTAATCTATGCATCCATGACTCAAAAAAGCATATGTTCCTTTGAGTTGTCCCTCTTTAGTTGTATTCCGACCCCCGTCTATCAATTGATAGTCAGGAGTAGTTGTGCCTCGTGTTCATCGATGCCCGTTATTCTTGTGGTGCGTCAAGCCATTCTATTCAAGAGTGACTAGGAGAAACAAACTCCAGTACCTCATCCATATCCAGGATTGGGTCAAAGCAGTTGTGTTCTGCAGATCAAAATGCTAATCTAGCTCTTGTTCTGTTCTACCTTGGAGTATTACCATCTTTATATCAGGAATATCATGGAATTGCACATCATCCTATGAACTCTTAATACAGTGATACTCCTCGCCCTCATTATTCATTTCTCGGTATCCGTGTTGTTGCAACTGGAATGCCGATAGGTGAACTACGATGTGTGAAATCTATACTCCTAGCAACTCTGTTGCTTGGTAGTTAAATGGACAATAACCTCATTCTTAGCCTGTTGATTTTTGAATCATCGCCCTGAGGTTGATCGTGCTACCTAGTCCTTATTCCGGGTGCACTCCTCGATCAATGAGTCAGGATCGTATCGGTTCCTCGCTCTTTTGATCATATCGTCTTGCCGTGAAAATCAAGATTGATCTCGAGCTTAGTAACATATCGGTGGATCATGATTTTCCGAATATCTTCTCGGAAGTGTTACCAGGTTGTCACCTAACCGCCATGTTGAGTTCGTGATCAAGTTGGTTTCTTGTAAACCACCCCCTTCTCCAAGGATCCGTGTTAGATACCCTGAGCTAGTTGGTCAAGCTAAATAACAACTTGGAGAGTTGGAAGATAAAAGCTTGTCTAACCTAGTTCATTTCCAAAGGGATATCTTGTGTTTGTGTGTTTGTTGTAGAAAGATGATTTCTTCATTGATTGGTCCTCGTGATCAGTTGTTGAACCTATTGTCTTATCAAAACTTTGATTTGAGTGTGGGCTATCCTCAAATCAAGTCAGAACCAACGATGTTCGTAATGTTGTCTTACTCGTGGTTGATCCCTCGAGCAGACACCATTACATCTTTTGGTCTGACCAATTCTATCATATTGTTCACATAATGGTGGAAATCCAGTGATATGGAAATTCCGATGAGTTGCTGTTGAGCCCATCTGCAGCATTTTGTTTCCTCCATCATCCATGTTGAACATCAAGCTAGTGTTGGAAACTTTATAAGCATTATCTTCATGACCCGTTCGTGAAGCATATGTTTGGACGAAGGAAGTGAGTCCCTATAATTCATGTGCACTTGATGAAAGTCTCCGCCATGAATCTGAGAAGGCTTGTTTTTACCTCCTCTGGAATCATTCCAAGTCAGTCATGCACTTGCGAAGTACCCTATGGTTTGGTAGGTTGGCCGCCTCCAATCTATATCTGTTTCCTAGCACACCAAGCCACTGACTGATTTGTTCAAGGAGAAGGAGTTCCTTCATAAGAGCTAATCCGGACTTATGAAAGAACTTCGATATCCTCGATGATGGTTCCCTACAAGAACTAGGTAGTGTTTTATTGTAAGACTACCATGTGATCATGTTTTGTGTGGGACAACGTGTTCACATGTGTGTAGCAGAACCAGCTCATGTTTTGGAGCTTGCTATCATAGTTCATTTCCCGAGAATCTCGCAATGTCATCTCGTCGATTTGTGTTGCAAACTTTCCTTTTTCCTTCTAGACTTGATGTGTTTGGAATATCCTGACACCAACCAGATCTGAATCTCAGGCAGATATGACGGTTGGAACGTTTCCAAAGAACTATAATATTGGCCTCTCCGTAACCGGTAAGTGGATGTCGTGGCCAACACACCCAGCCGGAAGACCTATTATTGTAGTATCTTGATTGAAGAAGTTGGCCACCTCCCCATGAGGATTTCTTATGGATTTACTTCCATAGTTATTCCTTATGATTTTTGTGTTCCCGAAGTCCGACCTTTACTTGATGTCCTAGATATCAACCCAGTTTAATAAATGGGTTGCGCTAGCACATCAAGGAGAACATTAGAAGCGGAGTGCTAAATGTCTCTCGGTCTATCATCCAGATTTTGTCCCCTCGGCCCCGCCAAGGTGAAATCTGAGAAGGTGTTATCTTCCTTTGCATTTGCATCTTCTACCGGCATTCATCATGGTAGTATGTTGTGGTGCCAGGATCGTTGACACTGATATTGGTAAGACCTTGATGAGTATGGAAATGTTCAAGTTCTTGAGAGCACGCACAAGCGCTAGGTGTTATCACCGGCACTAACTAGGATCACTCCCAGTTTTCCTCGGTTATGCTATAACTTTTCAAACAGTGGACTCACTCTCCACTGTGAGCTTCTCCCCAGTTACTAAAATCATCCCTTGTGCTGTTTTCAACAAGGTAATCCACATTATCCATTCTAATCCGGGTATGCCATTCTACCGAACTCCTCCAAATGATCGATTGTGATTTGCCTTAAGCTGGTATAAAGAGTTTCAATGATCTTTGAATTAAAGGTAATTCTTTTTGCCACTTAAGGGATGATTCCACGAGTCACCTCCTCTAAGATGTCTCGTTAAGGTATCATGGCAACTCAACTCCTCGCTATGTTGACAACCGTTCACCACCCTCTTAGATATGGAATTGTTGTCTACCTAGTGACCCTCGTCATCTGCTCCACTCCATCCCTCTAGATGTGTGCCTCGTGCCTCAGCTTGAGAGATGTTGCTATGTCTTACTGCGTGAGTTGATCCTGAGTTGTTCGATCTCCAAGGAGACTGATCTTTCTAGAGCTTTCCCTTCCCTCCCTTTGCCATGTTGGTTAAAGTTCTCAGAGCAAGACATCGAGACAAGGATGGTTATCGAATTAACGCCCTTATGAAGTGCAACCTGGATCATGAAGATTGTGTTAGCTTGTGTCCCTGTGTCTTCTTACCCTACGCTTGAATCTCGGGACGAGATTTTTGTTTAGTGGGGGTGAGTTGTCACATCCCCAGTTCAGGCCTTGCTTGTCTTTGCTCTAGCTTCCATGCATCATGTTTAAATTTCTTTTAAACCTGAAATGGGGATTGCCTAAACCCTAGCATCAAAGGAATTCACTAGGTTCAACTAAAATAATTTCAGTGAATCCAAATGGCTTTAAAAAATGTTCATCATTTCTGGAAAATGCTAGAAGCAATAACTAGAGGTGTTGCACATTTTTCCATGACATATTTGGGCTCTGAATTAAATCTTATAGTATTTGCATTTGGGCATTTAAATGCTATTAAACATTTTAAATGCTTAAATAATCATAAACCAAAATGTTTACTGTTGGATATATTCCAAACAGTAGTCATGATTAGTTTTATGATTTTTGGAAATGCCCTGACATTTTAATAAAGCCCTGAAGTTACAGAAATAATAGAAAATATGAATTAATATTTTCTTTGAGAGAACAACGCAGCTTTATTACATCTCAATGTTCCAGGGAATACATAAATGTTCAGGAGGCTCCACCAGCCACACATGGCGTCCCAGACTGAGAGAAGATGCCATCTTAGCTAATCTATCAGCCTCACCATTGCTGCTACGCTGCTCATGGCTAAAAGTACAAGCCAAAAAAGAAGAACTTAAAGATCTAAAATCTCTCTAATTATCATGCAATGACCACCAAAGTTCTTATCAGACTCTATCTCCTTGATGACTCTCAGACATTCAGTTGCTACTTGAAGCTTTCCCAAGTGAAGATCATGTCCCAAAGCCAAGGCCTCCCTACAAGCCAAAGCTTCTAAAGTTTCAGGCTCCATCAGCCCCTAAAAAACAACAGCGAAAGCCCCTCTAAAGCTTCCCTGCTCATCTCGGCATACCACCCCAACAGCTCCTCTGCTAGTGGATTTGGCCACTACTGCATCCACATTGAGTTTGATGTTTCCAGGAACTGGGGGAATCCACTTTGGCGCTGCTGGTTTGCTCGTCAGGCCATGCTTTGGTGACATAGAGTCATGGCCCTTTAGTTGATCAAGAAACCTGTTTATAAAAACATGTGTTGAGAGAGGACTCTGGAACTCATTTTCATGTATAGCCCGCCGTCGTGTGTACCATATGGACCACAGTGTAACCAAAACCTCCATGACTTTGTCACTGCTGAGTGTGCTAAATAAACCGAACAACCACAGCTTAGCATCCAGCATCTCATCTCCATACAGGGCCACACATGAATCGTCATCTCTGAGTGCCCACACACTCTTAGCCATGTTACAGTCTACAAGGGCATGTCTCCAGGAATCATAAGCTGCACTACATATTGAGCAAACATGTGATGTGGTCATGTGACGTTTTGTCCGCTCCTCACCCGTCGGTAGTGACGAGTGCGCCAACCTCCATGCGAACAAGCGCAATTTTGGCGGGACTCATACCTTCCACAACTTCATCCAATTTGTATCCTGGCTCTCAACATTTGAGTTTTCAGTTTCCCCATTCATCCATGCTTCACACCTCATTTTGGTTTCCACTAATAGTCGATAGTAGGATCTCACGGAGAAGTTTCCATTCCTCTCATAATGCCAGCCCCAACAGTCTTTTTGATTCAGATGTCCTAAGGGTATTTGACGAACGACTTCTGCATCCATTGGTAGCAAGTGCATGTTCAAAGTTGTCCCATCCCATGTTCTGGTAACCGGACACATCAACTCTGAGACCTTCTCTGGTGGACTAGATGAAATGACACTAATTGGTCAGAGTTTAAAGTCCCGTGGTAACCAATTATCTTCCCATATCCGTGTGTCGCGCCCGTCTCCAATTCTCCTGATGATGCCAACCTTGAGCGTATCCCTCCCCTCGCATATAGCTCTCCACACTAGAGATGGTCGGGTACCCAATTCAGCCGTCAGAAGTTCTCCAAGGGGAAAATAAACTGCTTTTAGGATGCGTGCACTGAGTGATTCTGGCTCTTGCACCAATCTCCAAGCTTGGCGAGCAAGTAGTGCCAAGTTAAAAATTTCTATATCTCGGAAACCAAGACCTCCCTTGTATTTTGGCATAATCATGTCGTCCCATGCCACCCATGCTGTTTTCCTCTCTCCCGCTTTACTTCCCCACCAGAATTTGCGGATCAAGGACGTAATATGCTCGCATAGTCCTGTAGGTAACTTGAAAACCGACATGGAATACGTGGGTATCGCCTGCACAACAGATTTGATAAGAACTTCTTTTCCACTTCCCGCCAATAATTTCTCCATGTATCCTTGCACCCTTTTCCACACCCTTTCCTTGAGATAGGCAAATGCTCCATTCTTTGACCTTCCAACATCAGAAGGAAGACCCAAGTATTTCTCATTTAAGGTTTCGTTTGTAACATTCAGCATGGTCTTTACCTCTTGCCGGACAGCCTCTGGGCAGCCCTTTCCAAAATAAATGGAGGACTTGTCATTGTTGATCCGCTGCCCCGATGCTTGGCAATATGTATTGAGCACATTATTCAATGCTTCTGCCTTCTCTCTTGATGCTTTGCTGAATAAAATACAATCATCATCAAAGAGTAGCAGGTTAATGCGAGGTGCTTGGGGTGCAATTTGAATTCCTTCTAGACCGCCAACTCTGCTTGCATGCTGCATTAAACAAGACAGACCTTCACTTGCTAAGAGAAATAAATATGGCGAAATTGGGTCACCTTGTTGAATCCCTCTGGATGGCAAAAATTCCCTTGTTGGACCTCCATTGAAGAGGACCGAGTAAGAAACTGATTTTACTCCCCTCATAAGTGCATCTACAATCTGGTTACTAATTCCCAACTTCTTCATGATTGCTTCAAGATAGTTCCATTCTAGACGGTCATAGGCTTTCTACATATCCAACTTTATAGCACAATGGGAATTCTTCTTACTTCTATTATTTTTCATGTAATGCAAGCACTCATACGCCATTATGACATTATCAGTAATGAGTCTACCTGGCACAAAGGCCGACTACTCTTCAAAATGATCTTAGGGAGAATCAGCTTCAGTCTGTTAGCTAGCACTTTTGATGCGATATTGAAAATCACATTGCACAAGCTAATGGGTCGGAACTAAGACAAAAAAGTTGGGTTATTTACCTTAGGGATAATAACAATGAACATCCTGTTGATCTCCTCAAGGGAGTCTTCCCCCTTCAAAATCTGAATAACAACCTTGGTCACCTCTTCACCGCATAAATACCAATATTTCTGAAAAAATGTGCTGGAAACCCATCTGGCCCCGGCGCCTTTATCGGGAACATTTGGAATAATGCCTTTTTTATTTTAGCTTCACTATAAGGCTTATCCAGATCCGCATTCATATCATTAGTTACTTTACAAGGCACATGTGAAAGTACTTCCTCTATACCAATCACCCCCTCCGAGGCAAACAAATGCTCATAGAACTCCACTGTCATGTTTTCCATTTGTGTGTGATCAACACAGACTGAACCATCTTCTTTAACCAAACGTGTAATGCGATTTTTCTTGCGTCGATTCGAAGCTTTTTGCTGGAAAAACGTGTATTTTTGTCACCTTCAGCGAGCCACTGGACACGTGCCCGCTGACGCCACATCACCTCCTCGCGGAAGCACAATTCGATGATGCGACCCTCGACTTTTAACTCTTCATAAGTTGGGCCAACACGTGCCAGAGCAGATCACAATTCTACAAGCTGCCTCCGGAGCTGTCGCAGCTCTTGTCGAACTGTTCCAAACTCTGAACTTTCCCATGTCATGACGGCGCTTGCTGTTGCTCTAAGTTTGTCACAGATTTCTCCAACAGTTTCGGCCTTATCTGTTCCCCATGCTTGCTCAAGCAACGGCAAGAATTCCCCATGTTGCTCCCACATTACTTCGTAACGAAACAATTTTGGGTTCCTTGATCTTGTATCATTGGCTGCAGATTGATTGGTTAACAGAATAGGATAGTGATCCGACTTAGCAACATGCAAGTGGTGTAACATAGCTAGAGGGAACCTGCTACACCATTCTGCGGTGGCCAATGCACGATCAAGTCTAACACGGCAGAAATCACCCCCCTGTATACGTCTTTCAAATGTCTAGTCCAGCCCCTTATATCCAATATCACAGAGTTGACAAACATCTATAACTTCCCGAAATAAATTAACTTGAGCCATCTCTCGCAAGTTTGGTCCGAAGTGCTCCTCTTACCTCAAGACTTCATTGAAATCCCCAAAACATAGCCATGGAAGATCGCAATCAGCCTTTAGAAATCTCATCATATCCCATGTTTTATATCGCATGCTAGTATTAGCTTCTCCATACCAACATGTTAACCGCCATGGCTCTTTCCCTTCCTCTTTCACCTCCATGTCGATGTGGTATTTGGAAAAATTTCAAAGTTCCAAGCCCATCTCCTTTTTCCAGTAAACACAAAGGCCCCCACTACGCCCTGAATTACCGACTCCATAAGCTCCGTCAAAACCCAAAGTACTTGCCAAACCTTCCATGCGAGCCTTAGCGATTTGTGTCTCCACCACGCATAAGATTGCCGGCGCACTCTCCCGCGTAAGGTCGCGGAACTCATGAACTGTCGTGGGGTCGCCCAACCCACGACAGTTCCAGCACAAAATAGCCATTAGGCGCGGCGGTCCTCCCCGAAGGACGCCGCCGTTGATGCCATCTTGTCATTTGTTGCCTTCGCTTCCTTGTTCCCCGATGCAACTATTTTCCTTGACTTCTTCCGTTCCTTGGCTGTTCTCCATACAGCCATGGCCGATAAAACTGTCACCTCCTCGACTGGCAAAATCAATCTACCTCTGCCACCAAGCCCCCACCAACCCCAAAGATGGGAAAACAGGCTAGCTGTCCCCATCAGCCCGAAGGACAAGCGGAGAGATCGGAGGTGAGGGGTAGGTGCGGAGGGCAGTAGGGAAAACTCAACGCTGGTGGGATGCCGGCGGAGTAGGGAAACCCTAGTCGCCATGAGCGACTAGGTTGGTAGAGCCAGCCCACCTCCTCGCGCGTCGTCTTCCCCATGCCTTCTCGCATCGGCCACCTCCTGCTTCCACCTCCTCCTGCCTCCCTGCTCGCTTCCTTGACCCCCTGGACATGCCACGCGGCCCACTCGACGCTCTCTCACTCTCTCCCGTGCCTCTTCCCTCTCTGCTCTCTCTCCCTCTCGCGCCCGAGCGCGCTCATAACCGCCGCTCGCTGCTGCCACGGCCACCAGCCACTGCCTCGCCTCGCCGATGCGCTCAGAGGCAGCACCTCGACCCCCTCTTCCTCCTCACCGAGCCACGCCCCGCGGGAGCCGCTACAACACCGCCATCGGCTCCGTCTTCTTCCTCAGACTTCGACGATCACCGTCGCCACTCCTTCATCTCCAGAGCCTCCCCCGAGCTGACGACCCCTCCATGCGATGTGATGTGAGCCTCTGAACCGTTTCCCCCTACTTCCGTGGACTAATTAGAGCTCCAGCCCTCATTTCCGTCGAGACCGAGACCTCGCCGGCGCCGGTCATGTCGCCGTCGTCGTTTTGGCCTGCCTCCGTCCAAACCAAGCACGCCACCGCACTCAGTGCATCCCCGGGAGCACATAGAACACACCAGCACCTCCCCTAGTGCACTGCAACGCCGAAACGCTCGACGCCCGAACTCCGGCCGCCGTCGTCGTCGTGGTTGTCGTCGCCTCCGGCCACCCCAGCTCTTCCCACTTGCCCTGCTAGATGCGCGTGAGCCCCAGCTATGCATAGGACCAAACCACGGTCGATTTGGTCGACCGTGGGCAAAACCCGAGCCAACCCAGTGTGCCTCCGCCGTGTTTCGGTCGCCGCCGGCGTAACTCCGGCGATGGTGACGCGGCCGCTTAGTTTAGGTTAACGACGCACTTAGTCAACACTTAGTTACACTGACAGCTGGGCTCCACTGCCTAATTAAACTTAGATTAGTTTCTGCTTAGTATTAACTAATCACAGCGGCCCCACGCGTCAGGTTGACCACACTGACGTGGCCATTGACTCGGCCCACATGTCAGTGACCCTAATGAGCAATGTGACACTGACCTATGGATCCCACTGGTCAGGTTTGACCTGGTCGACGCCTGTTGACCGCTGATGTCATAGTGATGTAGTGCTGACGCAGTTAATAATTTTCTTGATTTAAAATAATTCAGAAAATTCCAGAAAATGCCCAAAACTTCTAAAATTCATATAAATTCAACCGTAACTCCAAATGAGATAAATTAAATATGAAAAATGATCAGAAAAATCCAATCTATCCATTTGTACAATTTTCATGCATGTTAGAACAACTTATGGTTGCTGTTTAGTACAAATCATATGAAGGGCATTTAAAACATCACATATGGAGTTTGAATTTGAATCGTTGATTCAAACCAACTTCATTTAACTGGATGCTAGTTGCATTAGCTCAAACCATAGCATATTGCCATGTCACATTCATGCATCATATTGTTGCATTGCATTGATTGTGTTTCTTCTTTGTTTGTCGGTGCTTGTCCCCTCTCAGTAGACGTGTACCAACGATGTGATCGATGACACCGATGAAGAACTATACTATCTTCAGAAGTGCCAGGCAAGCAAAAACCCCTTGTTCATTATGATACAATCCCACTCTCTCGCTCCTGCTCTCTTTTACTGCATTAGGACAACAATGATTCAACTGTTACATGCTGTGGTAGTTGAACCCCTTTCCTCTGCATGAGCTGTCATTGCCACAGTAAATAGATGAAACCCACTAGCATGAGTAGGAGTTGTTTGAGCCCTGATGTGCCTACTCATCCATGATTGTTTTTCATGCCTGCTACTGCATAGAGTTGAGTCATGTTTGATTCATCGGGGATGAATCGGAGGTGTGTGAACAAGTCCTACTGTGTGTGAGCTAAGTGTGTGAACACGATTTGGTAAAGGTAGCGGTGAGAGGCCATGTAGGAGTACATGGTGGGTTGTCTCATTGAAACCGTCCTCAGGAACTGAGTTCTGTGTTTGTGATCCATGAACAGCTACTACCACACATTGGGTTCCGGTAACTCGGCCCCTCTCAGCTTATTAATCAACTTCATCTCTGTCCAGGAGTTGCAACTAGTTTCTCGTGTTTGTAGGTAGTGCTAGTAGTCTACCAAGTGGCACCCGGTACAGGTGGGCTTGGGACAGACTAGGCACAGTGGCCCGGTGTACCAAGTGGCACCCGCATGGTGGGCTTGGGAACCCTGCACACATCGTTTGGGGCCGTGAGCGACACCCCGGCCGGATCTCCTTGCGGATGGAACCCGAATAGGCGATAAACATGGACGAGAGACTTGTGTGGTTAGTCAGGTCGTGGCCGACAACCTCGCTGGGCTTCCGCTTGAAGGTTGCCGTGTACATGTCGTGTAAATGACGATAAGTGGTGAGAGCGTGTGTGAAGAAGTACACCCCTGCAGGGTTAATATGATCTATTCGAATAGCCGTGCCCGCGGTAAAGGACTTCTGGGTTGCCTATATAGTTCATAGACAAGTGAAAGTGGATACTCTAAAATATGTAAGATAAGCATGAGTGCTATGGATGGCATTCTCGTAGGGAGACGGGAGCGGATCCATAGTGGTGTATTGATATGGTGAATATGTGGACTCGTGTGCGCCACCTCAAAAGAGTTACTTGCAGTCGTAGTTCAGGATAGCCACCGAGTCAAAGCTGGCTTGCTGCAGTTAAACTCCACCACCCCCTTTGTTGATAATGATGCATATGTAGTTAGTTCTGATGTAAGTCTTGCTGGGTACATTTGTACTCACGTTTGCCTATTTTACGTTTTTGCAGAGAGATTTCAGTCTCGCTAGTAGTTACGCGTGGACTTCGATGTTTAGCTTGTTACCTCAGCTACGATCTTGTGCCCTCTACAGGATCTAGTAGATAGTCAGGCTTCTCAGCCTTTTTCATTTGTAGATGTCTGTACCCAGATATGTTAAGCTTCCGCATGTGCTTTGACTTGTATGCTCTGAATGTTGGGTCATGAGACCCATGTTTGTAATATCTTGCTCCTCGGAGCCTATTGAATAAAATACTTGAGTTGTAGAGTCATGTTGTGATGTCATGTTGTATTTGCACATATCGAGCATATTGTGTGTATGTTATTGAAATGATTGGTATGTGTGGGATCTGACTATCTAGTTGTTTATCCTTGGTAGCCTCTCTTACCGGGAAATGTCTCCTAGTGCTTCCACTGAGCCTTGGTAGCTTTCTACTGCTCCGGAACACTTAGGATGGCCGGCATGTGTCCTTCTTCGTTCCTGTGTCTGTCCCTTCGGGGAAATGTCACGCGGTGTCTATCGGAGTCCTGCTAGCCCAATTGCTACAGCCCGGATTCACTCGTTGATGACCGACATGTTCGTTGCTGGGTCATGTATGCCTGTCCCTGTAAGTTAGTGCCACTTTGGGTTCATGACTAGCCATGTCAGCCCGGGTTCTTTGTCATATGGATGCTAGCGGCACTATCATATACGTGAGCTAAAAGGCGCAAACGGTCCCGGGCCAGGTAAGGTGGCACCCGTGGGAATACCGTGCGTGAGGCCGCAAAGTGATATGATGTGTTACATGCTAGATCGGTGTGACTTAGGATTGGGGTCCTGATGGAGAGAGAGAGAGAGAGAGAGAGAGAGAGATTGAGTGAGTGTGGCCCTCCATGAGGTCGAAAGAGTGGCGGCGGCTTGGATGGACTGACATAGATAGACAATCTTCGTGAGTATAGAGTGTGTCGATCGAGGCCCAAACAGGGAGATATATCATTTGTGTGTGAAAGAATACGAGGTTAAACGAGACTCAAATAAAGAGATCAAGATTGAGCGAGTGTGGCCCGCCGTGCGAAACAAAGAGTGAGACAGTCTCGAGGGAGTGACCTAGATATACAAAGTGCGTGCGTGCACACGAGAGGTTGGGGGGCTAGATATGCAATGCATGTATTTAGCGTGAGAGGGTGAGAGGGAGAGGGGGGGGGGGGGAGAGAGCTCAGCACGGGGTGCAATGGCGGGTGTGTGAGGTAAATACATTTGGTAACAGAGTTGAAAAGGGGGTTGTGTACTTATGAGACTTAGAGATCGAAACATTGAGATAAAGAATGAACATGTGTTGGAAACCGATAGCTTCCTAAGGTGGTTAGGAGAGGAAGATTGATCGATACAGGAAGTATGTAGCGTCTGTGCGGTGGGGGGTGGGTGGGTGGTGGTTGAATGTACATAGTACGAGACTTAACATTGATGTTTCAATTCGGTGTACATTGTAAGATTTGAAATGAGGACCATTCATACGAGTAATTATTTTGAATTCGTGCCATGCTAAGTTTCGAAAAGTTGACATTGACTCAATTTGTTGTGCTTTTTTATAGGTCATATGTTTGAATCCATCCAAAAGTTTTCTCACTACCATGGTGTTCATCATATACATATGAATTTGTATTAAAAAAGTAGCGTGGATACAGTGAAATGCGAAATCCACGTTAGAATTGGAGACCGCTACATGACACACACACTACTTGAAATAACTAATTATGTGACACACAATCTAATCCATGTTAGCATGGATACCGTTTTGATTTTTTTTCAAATAACTCCTCATTAATTAATTTATAGTACTCCCTCTGTTCACTTTTATAAGACCTTGAAGACATTTCAGACAATGTGCAAAACAGTTCATTTTAAGTTGTCTGAAACGACTTACAAAAGTGAACGGAGGGAGTATCTCGTTCTGAATGACTAATTATTGCAAGGAAAACACGGGCATGGTAATACATACAGATTCATTTGCAAATGAAAGAAGATTCATTTGCATTCTCAAATGTAGGCGCACCAGGCAGACCAGGGTCGTGTCGGGGTGGATGCTGCTTCGGTGCCTTAAAGGCACCTTCCTTTGGGTCACTGACATGTGGGCCAGCCACCTGTTGGGCCCATATGTCATGGACACAAAGGCAGGTGCCTTAATGCACCGAAGCATAGTCCTGTCGGGGTGGTCGCATGAGTCGGACGGACGCATAACACTCAGCCACCCACCCCCTCACTCGTCCCTACCTCCCCCACTCCCTCCCTCGTGCCTCCCCCCCAAAAAAAAGGACGACGACAAAATAAGTTTGCTCTTCCACGTTTCGGATTGAAATATCTGGCGGCCCCAATTCCAGCCCTACAAAATTTCTCTTCTCCACCGTCCCCTTCCATGCCTAGATTGCTCAAATCCCTAATTCATCGCCAACCCAAGCAAAGTTCGAATTGCCCCTCGTCTCATCTCTTTCCCCACCTCTGTGCCAGACGACAACGACGAAGATGATGGTCGCGCTTCACCACCGCACCGGAGCTACCTCATCTACACCCTCGTCCACCGCACCAGGTGGTCCACCGACAATGTCGGCCACCGCAACCGACATGCCTCACAGACACCGAGTTCCATCGCATCAGGTGCGCTTCACCGACGCCGTCTCCCAGCTCACCGGGGCTACTTCACCAAGCACATCGTCGCACCTCCGCCCCCCGAGGCCGTTGGGGCTTCACCAACGGTCTCGTCCACCGCATCATAGCGCTCCGCTGCCACTCAAGATCTGCATCCGTGCACGGCCAGCCAACGCCAGCTCATCACCCTCAAAGGCTCTGAAGTGACCCGTACTCTAGCTAGGCGAGCATGCCCAAACGCCGGCCCGAACTAGGTATCCACACATCACTCCCTTGTGCACTGTTCCGATGATGTTTGGATATCCTTTCACTGCTCTCTTAGCTTACATGCCTATGCAACTCTGACTTTAACTCTTATTTCTTCTAGAGATATCATCTGAAACAAGCAAATCCATTTTTTTAGCGAAGCATGACGGCGCTACGGGATCTGGTACACATCCTGCACACCCGTATAACCTTGTAAGTATCTGTCCTCCGGTACAACATCAAGGTCGATTCCTCTTATTTGATCAACCATTCACTGTGTCAAAAATGCAGAGGGGGATGCAAGGAGCACAAGGCATGCACATCCAAGCAAGTGGTAACATGGACTTGTACATGGAACATCCCAAGTGCAAGCAGAGCTGCAGTGAGCCTGTACAATGAGCTAACATAAGTCCCTGCATTTCAATTAATTCGTACTAGCATTCGTGTATGATTTGTGTGTAGTGGCGGATCCACGAATTCAAGTTACTAGGGGCGAACATTTAACTTAAAAAATACGAAGGCACTTGCACTCCGGAAATCAACATAACTTGAGAAATGCGAAGCTACATGCACTTTGAAAACCAGCTAATGATCCAAAGTAGTTTAGATTATAAACACTAAATGACGCAAGCACCAAAATACACAAAATGCAACATGGTGTACAAGGACTACAAACATGGTCTGTACCTGCTTGAATTATTCGTCTTTGGCTGAAAATATCGAAGTGTAATTGCACCTATAACCAGTGCGCAAACTGCATATCAATATATCTATCCTGCACAAGTATGCCAATAGTTTCAAACAACATATTAGAAAATTATTTATGCTATGTTGTCATGATACGGGGACTTTCTGGTAGATGGCCTCGACGTTTCCTCAAGCTATGAAAATGCACTATAATTTGCTTGTCATCAATGCCTGCAAATCTCTGTCTTTCTCAACATAGCAGATCATCATTAGACACTAAATCCTTCAATGAGCTTGCAAAATGCTTGCATTAGATCCCTCATTAGACACTATATGTTCATCACCAGGAGCATGTAAAATGTTTGCATCAAATCCTTCATTAGCAGTTTGTTCATTAGACACTTCAGGCTCAAGAACAACATGAGCTTGTATGTTTGCATCGGAAACTTGATTAGATATATCAGATTCAGTTAGTTCAGTATTGATTGGGGGAGTTATAAAATAAGTAGAAATTGGTTTCATTTTCTCATAGATTCCCTACATACAAGCAGTTTTACAACACCGTCAGGTTTAACTATTGGCCAAAAATTAAAGAGTTGAATTAGATATAATCAGGGATGTGATGTACTTGCATGTTGCGCATGCTACTCTTGCAAGCTGCGACTGTCTGTTTGCGCAAGCTCGATGCCATGCCCGCGCTGCCGCCGCTGCCTCCCACGCAGGCTACACCCAGGGTTGGATCTTCATCTTCTTGTCCTTCCGTTCGCTTGAAGCCCGGCGACCGCCCTCCAACGAGGGCACGAGGAAGTGTTGTGTCGGTCTGTCCAGCGGCGGCTAGGTTAGGAGCAAACCAGACTGGAGGCTGGAGGGAATCAATTGGGATATTTCCTGCTGTCGATCGATATGGGAGGCGCTCGTTTGGGCCGCGAGCCTGGTATAGGGCCTGCCTTGCACTTATGTTATTGGCCCATCCAAATTGAAACATTTTTCTTCATTTTTTACATTGCCTGCTCGTGCGTTGGGGCAAACAAAACTAGCCTGGGCCAACCTGGACGACTCAAACTAGGTGCACACTTTCCAGCCACCTGAGGCGGCCGCCCATACCAGCCCCTATGGTGGCGTCGCCCCTTTCTGCGTGTATGATTGGGTAGTGAAAAATATTCCGGTGGCGCTTTTGATTTACCCACAGAATGGTTGAATTGCTTGTTTCTATGAACTGAGTTCACCAATAATGTGAAGGATGCCAGTCTTTTCATCCTATTGTAGATTGCTTAGATCTCGATATGCCAAAAGTAATCGCATGAAATATACAGTAAAAGCCAGTGTGATGTGTGTGGCTGCAACTAGTCTAACTACACGTCCTCATATAACATATCAAGGACGCACCATCTGACCAGATTAGCCATTCGACTTACCAATGCAGTGTGGGAAGAAAGAAGTATTGGGACTACGTATCCAAGCAATTGATGCCATGGACTCCTCCGTACAACCTTGTAAGCGAAAAAGAAGTTGCAGTGTGCGTGTACAAAGAACTAGCATAAGTTCAATTACCTGCTTCTCGGAATTTTAGTTAGCCACTTATTACAAAATTGTTCAATTATGTTGCTTGGCTTAATTTAGTTTGCTACTAGTTACATAATGCCATAGCCTGTTAATCATATGGTAGACTGTGCCTAGATATGTGTTTGATACTTACTGTTAAGAATTACCTGTTTGCCTTAACTTAAATATCTACTTCTTTGTTTAACTGCTTTGCTGCTGCAACAGTGGGTTACAATGATGTTAATAACTACTTTTCAGCATCCAATTGAAACTCTTTAATTCCTTGTTTGTTTAACTGGTTTGCTGTTATAACTCCTAGTTGAGATGTTTTGCTAACTTCAACTTTTCTGAATCCAATCGGAACTTTAATGGCAAAACAGGTTAGCCCAAGATCAAAGAGCGAGGTCACCATGGATGTTGCATCATCCCACAACAGTGGCACCGACCCAATCGTGCATTATGAATTTCCAACTGCTGATGCTCTAGAGGCTAAACTAGTGGTAGAAAGAGATTCTGCTTCTGCACTTAGAGATGAAGTTGACATGTTGAGGAAGCAAACAACACAACCACAAGCAGTACTCAAGACAACCATTAAATATTTGGTGGATAATGAAGCAAGCTGAGACTGACCAGATTGTTAAGGTCCTGAAGGAAAAGAGGAAATTAAATTCCTACTTGGTAAATCATAGGTGAAATGTTCTTTCCATTGTTGAATAACCTTTGTGTTGTCTGTTCATGTAATCAATCAAACCATTTGTTTTAGAGATCTTGTAATAATTGTTTTTTTTGTTTTTTGGTTTGTAATTTTATTTGAGCACAAGTCTGTATTAATTGATAAGACTCGGAGACATTTCATTTGGATTGATGTGCCAGACCTACAAATATGCCAATTGGGCTGAATGTGCATTCAGCAATAGTAGTAGTATAGATGGACCATAAGTGGCACGCATCGGAAAGGGCCAAGATGCTGGCCAAAAAAAGGATGCTGTTGTAGCAAAAAAAAATACAGCGGCCTGGCTTATGTATGTTAGTTGATATTATTGATCCATATACTCTATAAGTGTTTATATGTCTGTTAGTTCTGTACATTCTTCGTTGATTGACTCGGTATTTAAATCTTGATACATCGCTTGTGTACATATCTAAATGGGAGTACACATTATGCCGCGTGTGACATTTGAGTTGGACATGAAGTGTTCCAAATATTCGAATTCACCTTAAACTGGATTCTAGCTTCTGAATTGTGAGTATCGGCATTTGTAAACCATATTCATATATGACAGTGGAATACATCTTTGTCGTCCTTTTGAAGATATATAAAAACACGTAGAATGATTTATAAAGATTGATATAGGAATACAAAATGGATTCAAATTTAGTTGCCAGGGTAAACGTGGATGCTTATTGTCCCAAAATTCGAAAGAAGCGGCAAAATGTCCACTCCCACGTCGGCTGCCCAAAGCCAAGTGTTTGGGAGATGGAAATTACTGTCTACCCATTACACAGACAATCCATCGGCCCGATTTCCATTGCTCTAAATAGGGGTAGGTTAGTAACTTCAATTAGACGTGACACGACCGCCTCTGAGCCCATTCCGACACGGTGGGTGTCAAACATGGGCGGCAAAACACATTTGATTCAAGATCGTCCGAAAGACCTCTGTTTCTCCCTCCATTCCCCATTCATACATGGTGGGCGGCAAAACAAACTCGACTCAGCCGAAATCGGTCTAGGCAAATATTTTTAATAGGGGCAAGTTTGTAACTTCACTCGGACGTGACACAACCGCCTTACCTATCAGCCCCGTTCATACACCGTGGGTGCCAACCATGGGCGCCAACCACCCTCTCCTCGCCCGAAATCGCTCTAGGCAAATATTGGCGAGATGCGAGATTACCGTCCTATCCCCAACCGACGAGACGTCCAAATTTTAAATGGGGGCTAAGTTCATAACTTTCCCATATTCCAGACAGGCGCGTCCCAAAACATGGTTCCCCGTACCTCTCCCTCCATTTTCCGATTCATACACCGTCCGCGCTAGAACACCCCATCCCCATACCAGCCTCCGTCCGCCACCCCATCCATCGCCACTGTCCTCCACCACATCCATCGCCACCATCCTCCACCATGTCGGAGCGCCTACCAAGACCACGTCGTCCACTGCTAGAGATGGATGTTTCTCATCCACGGCGACAGACCAATAGCCTTGCATCGCGTCCTCTCGCTTCATCGGCGTTGTCGTCCTCTTTGTCGGGGCCGCTCACATGACCTTCTCTTCCACGCAATGGGACTTATCCCCCGATGCACCCGTCTACCATCACAGATCTGCTTCAATGCCACCGTTAGCCATCGCCCCCCGGATGCCTACACGGCGCTGCAAGAGAGGTGGTACTTCATATCTCCTCAACTTTTTGATCTCAACCAGAAAATAGATCTTAACTTGGTTACTCTACTTTCTTTTCAGCTCTTAGAATTTAGTTCTTAGTTCGAAGCAAACAATGGATGCTAAATATCATTTCTTCGGTTTGCAGCTTCAAATCTACCATGGCACAGCCATAATACAGTTTAATTGATCATGCTTAGGGTTTAATTGATCATGTTGGTTCCGTGGTGGTTTCTTTAATAGAAATCGGAGGGAAACCCTCTTTTGCTAAAAAAATATGCTTAGAGTTTCCCCCTTTTATGATCACTATACGACCAGAATACGTGCTTCGTGTCATAATAACACTGCTCCACCCATCAAGCTAAACAAGCTTAGTTGTTCAAATACGAATATGATATTATTAAAACAGAGTTGTTTAATTGGTCAGCTAAATGTTCCTAAATTAGTTTCGAAAATGCATGTTCGCTGCTTGGGTGTGTATCTCTACAGGGTGCCCACGGTCGGCCGGCCCACCCTGGGATTTTGGGTTGTCCCAGGCCCCGATTCCCCTCTGTTCTGCTACGCGCTTCCGATCTCTTCTCGCCCCCAGCCGCCTGCCTCGCCGGCGACTTGCCGTCCCCGGACGGCATGACTCTAGGAGGAGACGTCGGACTAATAGGAGGCCAGGAGCCACTCTCCCAACAACGTCACTGCTGCCCGGGCGCGCCGTCGTGCCTACCTTCCTAGTCCGTTCAGGGCTCACGCGTGCAGCACCCACCAAGCCAACCCGATTTATCCTGAGATACGTCCTCAACACTCAGCAGCCACTCCTCATCACCCATTTTCTAATTGATTCATTACTCATTAGGCAGGACTGTCATTAGGGTTTGTTGTGTGCTCAGTGCTACCTACACTTACTAGTTCAGATGTATTTCGGTAATCTTTAGTACCTCTAAAGTTCACATGGTTTTCAAAATTCCGGCCCTCGAAATAGACACTAGTCATTTTGGATTGTTGGTCGTAGTGACATTGACCCAGATTACTACTGCAAGCCAGGTTTGTTGACAATTTTACTTGTCTTTCTTACTCATTCGATATAATATCCAATTATTCACGTCGATTAGTTGCAAACAATAAGTGCTAGACAAACTTCTTCATTCAGATTTTGGACGGTCTCTTACTGCAGTTACAATTCTGCATACTTGTCCTCGTAAGCTCACAAGTAAATGATTGATTCGCTACATCTATGCTTGCCTTGTCATATTTGTTGTCAACATTCTTTTAGCGTGGACCACCCTGTTTCTAAATACTGGAACCGTAGACATGAGTGAATAGTATTTCTCTATGTGATCTCTTCCATCATATGTGGGCAACAAACACTGCATTGTATAGAAAGAAAGTGTCATTTCCCACTTTTACATAGGTTTTGATCTTTTACATGGAATACAATCTGCCTACTTGCTTTGTGTCGCACCACCAACACTCCACCCTTGAAGCTAAACATTATGCCACTCATAATTGCTTAGTTTATTTGTTCAAATACGAATTTCATATGATTCTAATGTTCCTACTTCAGTTTTGAAATGTGTGCCTGCCTGTTATAGAGACATAAGGGGTTTGTATTTCTGTGTGTGGTCTGGTCAGCATGGTTGGGGGGGTGAACTTTGCATATGCAGGGGTTTATAGGGAGACACTCTTCGAGTTGAATCCGCAATGCATTCCATAGATAATCTGACTACTTTTTATGTTTTCATGAATCTCAGATTCTGAACAACATCATAATGATTATGAGCTTGCGTGCATGAAAAGAATAAAGTACAACAATGCCATGGCTGTCAAACTTGGCATTAAGCGATTGAAATCAAGTCTGGATGCAATGCAATGCAAATGCTCTCCACCTATAGATTCATGCTCAGAATATGATCCTAACAGTGATTCTGAGCTAGAGGGAGACCTAAGTCAATGTAGCTCCCTAGTGGAGGAGTCATAGGAAGATGCCCTATCTTATTCACCCATCAAGGTACTTGCTCTAACTTTCCAAGGTTACATTGCTCGCACATATCTTGCAACTGATGCTTTGCATTGCTTCTACTTTGTTGAACTGCCATTAGCTTAGTTTACACATCGTCTATGTGAATACGCTCTGCCTATCCATTTTCAGTACATATTCCATCTATCATCATACCATATTTGTCCATTCAAATGATGTTCTTGTGTATCAGACGTTCAAAAGGAAGAGGGCAATTGCTGATCATGGAGGAGCACAAGCAAAGTATTTGGAAAAGGTAGTGGCACCTAATAAATAAAATAGCCCATTAGGTGTAGTTGCAATATCACCTGACCCACAAAACACCCCAACTCTAGCAGACTCTAGCCCTACTACACTGGTCATTTCTGATGCCCCAACTCAGCAGACCCCAACTGCAGCAAACAGTATGGCCAGTTGACATAGCACCAGCTCTACGATGCAAAACCCCCATTCCATCAAAGAGTACACCAAATCCAGTTGTGAAATCCCTTTTCGAACCATAGAGAGCCCTAATTGCAGCAAATAGGACCCCTGTTCCATTTCTTCCCAGTTTAGAAGACGAAGCTCAGGTTGTTGTCAGGAACTTTGTGCGCATCTTTCCTTCATGGAAAGATTATACCGCAGACACAGAACAATTTCCAATCTTCCTCCGCAACTTACGCGTAAGTAATGTACTAATGTTATTCATGGTCATTACTGCATGTGTTTCTACTGACAGAAGACACAAGACTTCATTCTTTTAAATAGGCGAGGAGCAAACTGGATTGTGAAGACGAGCATGGGTTGGTTGCGCTTTTCAAGCACTCGTTGATGAAGCATCGTTCCTACCCGAGGCAAGCGCTCTTCGATGGCAAGCCTCTGAACGAAATTTCTGTAAAGTCTCCGGTGCTACATTTATTCGATGGTGACTAGAATAATCTTGTTACACATTGGTCTCGGCTGCAGCGTAAGGTACTGTCTATGATATCACATCACAATTTGAACTACATTTCTGCATTTGCCTTAATGTCTCACTTGTACGAAAATTGTTAGCAGAAGAACATTCGTTCTCAAGGGACCACAGAATCTCGCAACTATACTGCACACTGCATTGCTATTGTGAGTACCTCTTGCCCTGTATGACCATACTTACTTTCATAGCTGTTTGATTATGTAGCATTACTGCACATGTTAGCCTTGTAATCGTCCATTTGGTGGACATTATAAGAACCGTATGGACTCTTACATAAATTTAGAATCAACCCAATGCTTTTGAAGAGGTTTAGCTCTGCAGTCCTCTTGTAAGGACTGAACGTGGTCTATCACTATACTTACATTAACAGCTACTCCCTCCGTCCCATAATATAAGAACGTTTTGTACAGTACACCAGTGTTCAAAACACTCTTGTATTATGGGAAGAGGGATTGGTTCATTGTGTAGCATTCTGCATCTTATCTCCCCCGCCCACCATTTACTAAAAAAGATCAGATCTATATTTAATCTTACCAACAAGTAGAATACAGAGAATGCTAGTGCAGAAGTGTAGCCCATTGCTCTTGTCGGTACATTTTGTCCTGTAACGCTTGTACTTCCAGGGATTGGTAGTTGATTATGTAGCATCAATCTGCATCTTATCTTCATTATCCTCTATCCCTTCCAGTATTATCATATCTATAATTACTCTCTACAAAATGTAGAGTACAGGCAATGCTTATGAAGAAGATTATGTGCTGAAATTCTTGAGTTATCCTTCCCTTGACATGGAGAAGGGCATTATAAAGCCGGTGTTAACTGTTAATGTAAGTCAGTCCTTCTAAAGCCTTTATCCTCAACTGCTGTTTAATTTGCTCATACTCCCTATCGTTTACTACTGTTTAGTTTGTTGTTTCTACCAAAATGTGTTCACAAGAATTGTAAGTTCTAAGTTTTACTTGTAAAACCAAATTCCTTATTCATACCATGCACATTACTTAATACTCCCTATATGTATGCTTGTTTTTGTGGATCTATAATCCAGTGTGTGGTGAAGCAGCCCACGTTTGCACCTTGCCATCTCCTGTTTTATCTTACTGATGTGGCTGATGATATGAACAACATGCCATGCACATTATCCAAAATAGATACAATGATTTTTTTGCCCTTCATCTATGCTTGTTATGTTGACATGGTAATCCAGTAGTGTGGTGAAGCTCCCCGCATTATGAACAATGCCAAATTATGCTATTGATATTTTGAACTTACTCTTTATTTTCTAATTTGAAATTGGATGGAATTGCCATCACAGTTATCATCTTTGTTTATACACGTGCAAAACATGTCATCTCTCTGCTTTGTTTCAGGGTGATATGCCTGATGGCATGCACAAGTCTGCTGAAGGCTGTGAGACAAACCCAACATATATTGCAGCAAAGAAGGCAAAACATCTTGAAGATAGCGAGACAACCCCAAAGTCTTGTCTTGATGCAGTGTTCAAGTTACTTGAGACTAGCAGTCAGACAAGCTCACAGAATTTGTTGTCTGAATCAGTTCGACTTCTTCAGTCCCAAGTTCTAGCAGAAAGGCATTCTGCAACTCAACTTCGACTTGAAGTCCTATCTCTAAGAAAGATTGCGGAGAACACCAATGAGAACCACATCGCTAAATAGCTACACCTGGAAGCTATGACCGACATGCTAGGCCGGTCTCACAGCCTTGCTCAGCAGCTTGCGCAACAGTTCCCTCGCAAGGCTAACCTTTCTTGAACTGTCTTGGAAGTGGTCTCAGTTCAGTATTATTTTGTTACGCTGCAATGGTGCCCAGTTTTTGTAATCTGCTTCTTCGTTGCGCTTTATGATCACTGGTGGCGAACTTCAATGCCCAGTGGATGTAATATACCTTAAATCCTTTATTGTATAGTGTAGGTTTATTCTTAGTTACTATGCCGTAATTTCTTTATTGTATAGAGTAGGTTCGTTCTTAATTCCTACTAGTTACTGCCATCATTCGCTATCTGAAAAAAAATAAGATGTAGTCGACCAGGCCGAAACATTCGACTCTAACATGCCTGGTTTTTAGCGGGCCACAATTGGGCCGCCCCGCATCTTTCTTTGGCCCGAATGATTGGGGCCTTCACACATTGCGCCAGGCCCACTTACACCGTCCTATATTTTAGTTGGGCCTTTTGTCGACCCAACGCTTAGTTTGGCCTAGGTAGCGTTGGGCCATTAACACGCTGAATATTGTACTGGCCTGTTACGGTCGAGATGAAACCACGGGCCTTTAGATGGCCAAAATGCATGTTGGGCCTCAATTTTCACTAGTCGTCAATGGGCATTCAGCAGGCTAAAATGTAGACCGGGCCATTTTGGGCCCAGTTAGCTCACGGGTCGTTACCAGGCCAAAACATATCTCGGGCCTTAGTTGGCCCACTGATATCATGGGACTTTAAGAGGCCGAAAGCTTAGTACAGGAATCAACGGGCCGAATTACGCGACAGGCCTTTAACAGGCCCAAAGTCATGTTGGGCTTAACTGTTGCCACCTTTAGCACGGGCCGTTAGTGGGCCCAATGTCCCGTCGGACCATATATGGCCCATGGGTAGCACGGGCCATTCCCAGGCCGAAAGTCACACCGGGCTGAAATGGGCCCATGTCTACATCAGGCCTCAAACAGGCCGAAAGTCACACCGGGCTGAAATGGGCCCATGTCTACATCAGGCCTCTAACAGGCCGAAAGTAAATGGGCCGTAGTTGGGCCCAAATATTCGGTGAACAATTAACAGGCCAGATCTGGCTTCAGGCCGCAAATGGGCCCAATTATTGGGCAAACAATTAACGGGCCAAATCTGGCTTCGGGCCGTAAATGGGCCCAAATTTTGGCCGAACAATTAACGGGCCAGATCTGGCTTCGGGCCGTAAATGGGCCTTTATTAAGCAGGTCGTTATTGGGCTGGCCCACTAGTACCTGATTAAGTACTATGGGCCTTTGAGTGGGCCGACCTTTTTAACCTATATGGGCCTCTGTTGGGCCCAGCCACGTGTCGACGTATCATAGGCATGTCTCCTCCAATGTACATGCGACATCTGGCCCACTGACGAGCTGACAAGTGTTCCCTTCGGCCAATCAGAATTTTACATGTGGAAATTTCCCATTGGTCTGGGCTGTTAATGGGTTATCGGATCCAAAACCCGACCCGATAGCTTAACGGCGTTCCATTACGATGGATGCCATGTGTCGGTCACCCTTGACGAAAGCACTTCTGTGATGCGTGATTTGTCGTCATGGAAGTGGACACTTCTGTGATGATAATTTTGGTAATGTCATGGAACACTTCTACGACAGCACAAGTATGACTATCTTGATTCTGTCATAAAATCGTCATGGATGTACATGCATGACAAAAAACGCGACCTACTGTGACAAACACGTATCATCACAGAAGTGTATTTTTTTGTAGTGCTAGCAGCAACAGGTCTCAAAAACTAAAGGGAGAACACAGATGAAAGCTACAGAATATGTATCATTTTTACTCGAGATTAACTAGATGGCACATAAAAGTATTAAAGAACAACATAGGTAATAATAGAAGTGGTACAATACTATAATCAACAGCCTGTGGGATAGCATTGGCTGATGGATGATAACTATGGAACAATGTTACCTAAAGAACAAGTCTCGTAGCTGAACTATGGAACATCGTTAACTCCTGAACAAGACCCATAAGAGATCAGCATGAATATACAGTGAAATGTGATAATCTATTTTCCATGCTTAGATGAATAACAAAGCCATAAATGTTGCACACAAGTAAGATGAGGGTACAACCTATTTGGCCACCATCCATAGGAGTGAGCATCATGTGCTGACTTGTCGACGGCCTTGCAATTGTTGTGGCTGTCCATGTCGGGCACGCGCATTTGATGCTGGGAAGTGTTGAGTGGGGACCATAGCTCCCTTCTGGTGTATGCTTCCCTGGTTGGAGTAGCTGCGGTGAGTCGAAAGACGGTGTGGCTGAAGATGCAGAAAACGCATAATGTTAAGAACGACACATCTCTTTGATCTGAAGAAATACCCTAAGAGATCAACAAGGTGCTCATGGATGGAGGGAGTAGTATCAACATCCTCTATTATGGAACCTTCCGCCGCATGGGGTTGACAGATAAAAATCTTAAACCGTCGAACACTGTTTTCCACGGTGTAGTGCCAGGTAAATCGGCATATCCTATTTGCAAGATAGCTTTGGAGGTTGTGTTTGGTGATGAGCATGACTCCAGGTCTGAAACATTGACCTTTGAAGTGGTGAAAATCCAGAGTTCATATCACGCCCTGATTGGACGGCCGGCTTACGCGAAGTTCATGGCGAGGCCTTGCTATATTTATTTACAGCTCAAGATGCCGGGAAGGGTACCATCACAGTACACGGAAGTCGAAAGATCGCTTTGGATTGTGAGGAGGGTGATGCGGCCTATGCTGAGTCGGTTTGTGCCACAGAGGAGTTGAAGTTCTACAAAGACAATGTTGATCCGACAGACGTGACCCCTCTGAAGAAGCCCACCACTAAGCATGACCCGACCCTGAAGTTCAAACCGGCCGATGAGACTAAACTTGTTGATTTTGTTCCTGGTGATTCATCCAAACAGTTTAGTATCAGCACCAACCTGGATCCGAAATAGGAAAGCGCACTCATCGAGTTCATCCATGAGAACCCGGACATTTTTGCATGGAAGCCTTCTGACATGCCAGGTGTACCGAGGGAACTCGCTGATCACACTCTCAATATTGATCCCAAGTTTAAACCAGTCAAGCAGTTTCTTCTCCGCTTTAACGAGGAAATACGCAAGGCCATTGGTGAGGAGGTAGCCCGGCTATTGGTTGCTGGGTTCATCGTTGAAGTGTTTCACCCTGAGTGGTTGGCTAATCCGGTGCTGGTTCTTAAGAAAAACGGCACTTGGCGCATGTGTGTGGACTACACAGACTTGAACAAAGCTTGCCTGGCCGATCCTTTCACTCTGCTGCGTATTGATTAGATCATTGATGCGACGGCAGGTTGTGAGCGTTTGAGTTTCTTGGATGCTTATTCTAGTTATCATCAGATCAAAATGGCAGTTAAGGACCAGGAGAAGACAACTTTCATCACTCCCTTTGGAGCCTTCTGTTATGTTTCTATGCCCTTTGGGCTCAAGAGTGCCCAGGCGACTTATCAGTGCTGTGTGCAGAATTGTCTTCATACTTAGATTGGGTGCAATGTTCATGCCTATGTAGATGACATTGTAGTAAAATCCAGGAAGAAGGAGACATTGATAGATGATCTCAAAGAGACCTTTGATAATCTTCGGGTTTGTAAGATGATGCTTAATCCGGACAAGTGTGTTTTTGGTGTTCCAGCAGGCAAACTCTTAGGCTTTCTGGTGTCCAACAGAGGCATTGAAGCTAATCCAGAAAAGATCAAGGCGATTACATCTTTGGCTAAACCGGCGTGTATTAATGATGTTCAGCGTCTGGCGGGTCGAATTGCAGCCCTGAGCCGGTTTATTGGCCGCTTGGGAGAGAAGGCGATCCCTCTATATCAGATGTTGAAGAAAACAGACACTTTTGTCTGGAGTGATGCAGCTGATGCGGCGTTTGAGGACTTGAAGAGGCAGTTGGCTGAACCGCCGGTCCTTGCTGCTCCGGTTTACAAGGAGCCCCTATTATTGTACGTGGCTTCTAATGCCCGTGCTGTCAGTGTAGCAGTTGTGGTTGAGCGCAAGGAGGCTGGGAAGGAATATCCGGTTCAATGGCCGGTTAACTATATCAGTGAGGTGCTCATCGAGTCGAAGCAACGATATCCGCATTGGTAGAAGCTGGTTTATGGGGTTTTTATGGCGATTCGGAAGCTCAAGCAATACTTTCAAGGACATCCTATCACAATGGTCAGTTCTGCTCCTTTGGGCGATATAATTCAGAACAGGGAGGCAACTGGCCGGGTTGCAAAGTGGACAATTGAGCTTGGTCCACATGGGTTGAAATATATGCCCCGGACAGCCATCAAATCCCAGGCGCTTGTTGACTTCATCAATGATTGGACCGAGTTACAGGCACCAGAGGACAAATCGGATAACACATACTGGACTATTCACTTTGATGGATCCAGACAATTGGAGGGATCGGGGGCTAGAGTTGTCCTTACTTCCCCTCGAGGTGATAAAATTCGTTATGTTCTCCGCTTAATGTTTCCTTGTACTAACAATGCAGCTGAATACGAGGCTTTACTCCATGGTCTCCGTGTGGCAAAGGAAATGAATTTAAGCCGGGTACGATGCTTTGGAGACTCTGATCTGGTGGCCCAGCAAGTTTCTGGCACTTGGGATTCTAAGGATCCACTCATGGCGGCTTACAGACGCGAGGTGGATATTGTGGCGGGTCACTTCAAAGGTTATCAGGTTGAGCATATTGATCAGCACAAAAACAAAGCAACATATGCTTTAAGCCGGCTGGGATCTCAGTGTAAACCGGTACCACCCAATACCTTTTTATATATCTTGCATAACCCGTCTGTTAAGCTGCCTACAGAGGAGGATTTAGCTGTTCTTGATCCGGAGGCGCAATTGGTAGCCGCTTTACATGTAATTCCGGATTGGACGGTTCCATATTTGGCGTATATGAACCGGGGCGAGCTACCAGATGATGAAGTGCTAGCCAGACAGATAGTCCGGCGATCAAAGTCCATGGTTATTCACAATGGCGAGTTACACCACTGGAGTGTTTCAGGCGTATTCCAGCGTTGTGTTTCTCCTGAAGAGGGCAAAGAGATTCTGCGTGAAATCCATGAAGGGGATTGTGGTCACCACGCCGGTTCAAAATCCCTGGTTGCTAAAGCTTTTCGTCATGGTTTCTACTGGTTGACAGCTCATGCTGATGCTGAGGAGCTGGTGAAGCGATGTGATGCATGTTAGAAATTTTCACGCCCAGCTCATGTACCGGCTCAAGAACTACAGATGATACCCATCACTTGGCCGTTTGCTACTTGGGGGCTTGATATGGTGGGACCTTTTAAGTGATCCAAGGATAAGAAGACCCACCTATTGGTGGCAGTTGACAAATTTACTAAGTGGGTTGAAGCGGAACCAGTAAGCAAATGTGACGCAGCCCGGCGGTTCAATTCATCAAAAAGGTGATCTTCCGTTTTGGTTTTCCACACAGCATCATCACAGATAATGGCACGAACCTTTCCAAAAGTGAGATGGAGGAATTTTGTCAACAAGAGCATATCCGGCTTGATATAGTGTCCGTGGCTCACCCCCAGTCTAATGGTCAAGCTGAGGGAGCTAATCAAGAAATTTTGAAGGGTATTAAGCCCCGGCTCATGGTTCCTTTGAAACGGACGCCGGGTTGTTGGGTGGAAGAATGACCATCTGTGTTATGGAGTATAAACACCACCCCAAACCGATCTACGGGTTATACACCTTTTTCATGGTTTACGGAGCAGAGGCAGTCCTCCCAAGTGATATTCGTCATGATTCACCCCGGGTTGCTAATTATGTTGAAGCAGACAATGAGCAAGCACGCCAGGAGGCACTGGATCTGTTAGATGAGAAGCGGGACATGGCTTTGGCTCGTTCGGTGGTTTATCAGCAAGACCTGCGGCGCTATCACAGCCGCCGGGTTAGAATAAGAACCTTTCAAGAAGGCGACTTAGTGATCCGGCTCATCCAGGATCAAACCGATATGCACAAGTTATCCCCACCTTGGGAAGGGCCCTTTGTGGTTAGCAAGAATCTGCATAACGGATCATACTACCTCATTGATGTTCGAGAGCACAAAGACTCACGCAAATCTGAGGAGGAGACCCGGCGGCCGTGGAACATAGCTCTCCTTCGGCCTTACTACACCTGAGCTATAGGCTCTTCTTATGTACATATTTCAACAATGTATACATTATGATTAATATAATAAACTGGCATCCTTGCTATAAGCAGGGCTCTGCCGTTTTTTCCAGTATCTTTGATTAACATGGGGGCTTCAGCTGACAAAGCGGAGTTCTGCCAGTTAAACCGGCTATCACGCCACAATACAGCTTGGGAGCTTCACACCCAAGGTGCCAAAGAGAGTCTGGATGCTATGCACAGCTCAAACATAGGCACCCATTGAGCATAGCTCACAAAATTACTTGGGGGCTCTTTGTGCACTGCAACAAAGAGTTTGAAAGGACCCTTGTAATATGCTATCAAGCACGGCTTGGAAGCCTAGTGTATTCACCTAAAACCCCGGGTTAACCTACCTTCATCAAGTAAGCCACTCCTATCCAGGTAATCCTGGCACGACCCGTCGAACGTTTGACAAGTCAATCTTATACAGACCCTGAACTTGTCAAAGTTAAAATGACGATTGGTTAGTTGGAGGTCCATCTTAAAAGGCTTTGCAAAATGGTTTAACTCAGCGGCCTGGCAGCCCATGAAAAGCCTCGAATTTGGGCTTGGCAGCCCTTGGAAAGCCTCGACTACATGATTTTATTTGCTTTTGCCAAGTTTTTCCCCTTTGATAAGGTTTATGTTGAACCGGTGTCTATTTGACCCGGTATGTCTTTCAGTCATCATAATAACCCGGTGTTTGTTAAACTGGCTTGGCTTTCAGCTACAAGTTGTCAGACCATATTTATTATCAAACCGGTGTTTAATAATCGGGCTGGCTTTGACTACATGTCGCCAGCATGATCATCCAGTGTTTATCACAACCCGGTATGGCTTATCATATACACCAGCACTGCATGGTGGGAGTTATCAATACTCAAGATTTGGGTTCTTACCCTTACTACAATCAAAGTTAGTAAACCAACTAAGTGATTTAATATCACAGGTATGATATATTTTCATATTTTCATATTTATTCAGCCTTGGTAGTCAATCGGGCTTTGTATTGGGCATTATGACCCGTCTGGCGGTGAACCAGACAATTCTTTTATGCAGACCTAAGGATCACATGAAATTATCGAAATATATAAGCAAGCACAGCAAATATCATGGCGGATCAAACAAAGTCATGTATCAATGCGCCAGATCAAAGTATTTCAACTAGCCTATTACAAGGCGCTTTGAGGCCCAAAATAATGATTGTTTTTTACACAGAACACAGTCTGTGAAAATCAAGCCTATTGCTAGATTAAGACTCGTCACCAGGTTGACATGAGGTTGATGGATCCTCTGGCGTCGGTTCAACCTCCTCCTCTCCACCCAGTGGCTGGAAGTCAATTGTGGTCCAGTCAATCTGGTTAAAGCCTGGAAGACAACTTCTTCGTTTGTAAGATTGGATGGTTCAATGTCAGGGGCATAGGTGTACTTATGGATTGGCGGGATGAGATTCTGCACTTCTTTTACAGCAGCATCAACCCGTCTGTTTTCTGCATCATAGAAGGACCGATGAGTGGACAAGTTAGCCTCTTCAGCCAATTGGCTTGCCAGTGGGTGCATCTCCTTTGCCAGAGCTTTAAGGGCTTCATTATCAAATGCTGACTCGTCTGCCTGTTCACCAGGATAACCCTTTGCGATATCAACCGGATCAAGGTCGGCTATCCAAGCTTTAGCACGAGTCAGCGCTGATAACACACCAGCCCTAGTAGCAGATCGCTTTACCTCCTCTATCTGAGCAGGTGTCATTGATAGCCTGGCCAAAGTGTCTTTTATCAAAATTGGTGCCGATTTGTTATACGAAGCTACAAAAATGACTCGTTGTGCACCAGTATATAGTTGCTCAATCAACGTGTAGGCTGCCTTCAGCTTCGCCCGCATATCTGCGCCCAGATGAGCAATATGGCTACCTACCACGGTTTAAGAATTTAAGGTTAAACCAACAATTTCAAAGATGGATATGCAAACTCTTTACACAAGGTACTTACCAAATATTGCAGAAGTCATAGCATTTACTTGATGCTTTAGCCCAGTGAGCTCTTCTGACACCGGTTTAAGAGCTGCCTCAGCGTCTTCAGCCCGCTTCAACAAAGCAGCCTTTTTAGTTTCCCAGCTGGCACGTTCATTCTTGAAGCCATCCTTCAATTGTTCCATGGCTGTCAAAGCGCCCTTTAGTTCCTCTTTGGCTTTAGAGGTCTCTACTTGCTGGGACTTGATATTCTCTTGAAGATCGGCAATTTGGGAATCTTTGTTGTTTACATCGGCCTGCAAAAGTCAGATGATGAAGAGATTAATATTTTTATCAAAGTCCCAAGCATATAACCAGTTATACACTTGGCACTTGGGGGCTAATGCGGATTGCTTCTTTCCTACTGTTTCTTTAAAAGTCCCAAGGCTTAATACAAGTATTAATCTTGGTACTTGGGGGCTAATGTGTATTTGATCAGAAAATGAAAGGCAAATGAATTGAAGAAAGGACGATTTTGAATATGAAGTCCCGGCTCATCTTGATAAGATAAACCGGCCCTTGGGGGCTACTCAGTTGAAGTGTTCTTTATCTTAAAGTCTCGGTTCATCTTGATAAGATAAACCGGCCCTTGGGGGCTACTCAGTTGAAGTGTTCCTTATCTCGAAGTCCCGGTAAATCTTCAAACAGATAGACCGACCCTTGGGGGCTACAATGGAGTTGGTATACAGAACAAGAAAAGTTTAAAAATATTTGGAAGATTACCTCATAGCGTTCCTTCATCATGTTCACCAAACCGGCCTCATAATCCTGGCTTGTGTATAGGCGGTTTAGGAATTCGTGATGGAGCTCTTGGGCGCTAAGGTTAACGAAGCTGGATAAAACTTTCTTCCCTTTCCCCTTGCCCATAGCAGCAAATTCTTCCTTGGCAGTATGCTTTGATAGGGCAACTGGGTTGCCAGGGATGGTATGACCAGTACCGGTGATAATAACATCATCATCGCCACCTTTTGACGAGGTTGGCGGATTGGCAGTTTCCCTGGCTGGGCTCAGCGGATCTTCGTCTTTGGCTGGGCTGGGCGGATCAGCATGAGGACTAGCTGGGTTAACTTCTGGTGGATCAACATAAGTATCTTGATCTTGAGGTATAAGATCATCCTCAGCAGTGTTAGTATTTCCACCAGCATCTTCTGGGATCTTCTCCGGTTCAACATCTTTTGCAGAAGCATCTGTTCTTGCCTTCTTGCTAAGTCGGCCTTTGGCGCTGCAAAATAACAAACAAAGGTTAGTATGATATACAAGGTGCGAGAAGGACAAGCTAAAAGTTCAGTATACTTACCCAGGGATGGTTTTGATGGGAGGCATTTGGGTGGTTGATGAATCGCCAGATGAAGAATTGGAAGTCACCTGGTAATTCAAATCAGATGGATTAAGTGGATATTGGAAGCAACCCGCCAAAGGATAAGATTTATTAGAAGAACAAGATGATGTTATAATTTGGATCTACCGTGGCCTATTAAAGGAAATTTTCTAAACCCTAAAAATGGCGACAACAGAGTAAAGAGGATCCAGATGGATTTTTTCGTGGTTCTAAAGATACTACGGTGAGGCAAAACAAGATTGTAGCTTCGGCCGCAGGAGGAAAACGCTAGACTGGTCTGGATTCAACAAGACAATAAAGAAAATAAGGGTGAAGTAATAAAGCTTAGACGAACACAACCAAGTACTGAAAACCTTATGCAGATCTAGGGTTGAGAGAAAAGGGCTTACCGAATTCCCAGGAGCAGCGGAAGAGAGCTGTGAATCTTTGGTGCGTTTCAGGTTGATGCAGCGGCCGAAGATGAGGCAGAGCTTCGAGGACGATGGCGGCGGCGAAGCTGTCGGGCTTAAGCAACGAGAGGAAGAAGAAGAAGCGCGGAAGGGGAAAGTGAAAGACCCCGGAGCCTATTTATAAGATGAAAGGATAAAAAATGTCAGGCGCGAGAATCAAGGAGCCTGAAGCGGCAAAAGGGGGCACAGTTGTCGCCTCGATCTTCGGAAGATAATTAATAAAGGGAATCTTTACAATCTTTTTTATACAGAGATGACGTCATGACTATTCACTATAATTTTCAGAAGATGACGTCATGGTGGTTTACCAAAGTTTACAGGGAGAAGACATCATGGCGGTTTACGAGAATCGTAAAAAGATGTTCACGGAATTTTTCTAAGTATTGAAGATTGACATGAACTGGTTCAAATCAACCTGGGGCCTAATGTTGGGGATATAATTACTGAATGTAAACCGCCCAGGAGGGGCCGGTTCACGTTCAACCATACTGAAGGCATGAAGACAAAGAAGATGGTGTTTTACTGATAAAGCTTAGAGGCCCAGAGTCCAAGGGCAGATTAGGGCCCATAGTGGTAAACCGCCATAGTTGTATAACTTGTATTGTAAGTTAGGGAAGGAGAGACCGAGCCGGACACTTGTATGAGCCGGCCTCGGGACTCTGTAAACCGGCCAGGCGTCAACCTGTGTATATATAGGGATGACCCGACGGCGGTTCAGGGACAAGAAACAACAACTCGAGAGCCAGGCATATCGTATTTGCTCCCTGGCAATCGAGACCCCAATAATTCCATCACAACTAGACGTAGGCTTTTACCTTCATCGTAAGGGGCCGAACTAGTATAAAACTCTTGTGTCCTTTGTCCGGTTTAACCTCTCTAAGCTAACCCGTCGCGATGGCTCCACGACTAAGTCCTTTCACGAGGACATCTGCCATGACAATTCCATGACAACAAGGTACGAGAGTGGTCACACGTATGTTGAATGAATACTAAATTGGGGTCACACGATTTTATTTTATTTTGGTACTTGTCCGATCTACACCAGATGGCTTGAAGGCCATCTTGTGCCTCTCGGCTGACACTGTTCGGAATACCAACGGCAAAGCAGCCTGCCTCCGCCGTCCGTGGACCCGACCAAAACCTTGCTCCCCACCCCACTGCACTGCCATGGTTGCGCCGCCCCCGGGCCAATCCACAAACACTCGCTGTCATCCAGATCCAGCGGCGCCAGTACCTTCAACCCACGCAACTCTAAGATAGCCATCTAAGCGCTGCTTCTGTGGCGAACTTGCGCCCCCGCACCCTTACGTTAGACACCAGCCAACCGGCAACCTAGGAGCTCCGCCGCCTCGAGGGGTGCTGTTTCCCATTGGGAATCGATTGGCCCAGAATAAAAATTTAGACAACTGATGCCTAAATAAAGTGATTTGAGATGAGGGTGCAACCTATCTGGCGGCACGGAGAAGTAGGCAGCTCCAACTGCCGAGTCGGTGAGGCCGACGCGGTTGCAGCGGCGACCGGCGGCAGGGAAGCAGAGATGTTGTGACGGTCGACGACTATGGGGAAGCAGCAGCGGGGCTCTGGACGGATCCGAAGTTGGAGCCGCTCCAGCACCGTGAACAACGGCGGGGGTGAATCGGCTCCGGTACGGTTCACGCGGCCGTCGTCGAGGTAGCTCCAGCAACACGGAGTAAGAGGCATACGGCCCAGTGCACGGCGACAAATGGACAGCATCTCCGGCATTAGGGAGGAGGGCGGCTGTGAATTTGGTGCGGTGGGGGGCTCCATGGAGGAGGGGCTAAGGTCTCGCGGCTCAGGAGAAGGGAGCTTCCGGGAAGAAGGTGATTTGGCGCCCACGAGGTATGAATGGGGAGGGAATTGGGAGGGGAGTGGAACCATGTCTTACAGATGCATTTGTCTGAAATGTGGGGGGAGTTACAGTTCTACCCCTGCCTTTAGGCTTCTCGGCTTGGGTCTGTGTACTTAGGGTCAGGGATAGTAGAGTAACTTTGCTTCTCCCCAAATAATGGGCGCGAGTGATTTCGGGCGAGGAGGGCGTGTTTTGAAATATAGTGGGCGCGAGCGATTTCGGGCGAGGAGAGTGTGTTTTGAAATAGTAGGCGCGAGCTATTTTGGGTGAGGAGAGGGTGTTTTGCCGACCATGGTTTATGAATTATTCGGCACATGTCATTTCGGCTAAGGAGAAGGCGCGCTTGGATGAAGTTACGAACCTACCCTCGATGTACAACATGCCAATTGCTGTGTGTCCCACATAGGCCGGTAATTTCGTGTCTCCCATTTATTTGCTCGGGCGAATTCCATTGAGCAGAGAGTGTTTAACGGTTCATTCAAATTTTGGGAGAACGAGCATCCACGTCTACCTTACCAAGTCGATTCAAATCAAATTTTGAAATATTAGCTTGCCACTTCTTTTTTAGATGGAGAGATGATGCTCGGGAGTAATGTGTTTTTACATGCTCGTTGCTAGCGATTTACTATATGACAAATAGTTTACCCACTCAAAAACGGAAATCAAACCCAAAATGAAATATCTCAATTCAATGAACTAGCTCGTTCACCAGGTCAAAATAGTGAACTAAATCCAAAATTGAACACCTCAATTGAGTAGCATGTTGTACAATATTATAGTACTACATGAACATTTGAAAGTCAAATTAATGAACTTGTTTTATATACGCATATCTCTGTTGATGTGTGGATTGAAGACAAAATGTTCTCCAATTTAAATATTTGAATGCAAGTTTATATTGAAACATGGTTTATATCAGTTTTTGATGCATAAAACGCGACCTCCCCCACTCCCAGACTCCTGCTCTCTCTCTCTCTCTCTCTCTCTCTCTCTCTCTCTCGCGCGCGCGCGCGCCGACAATCTTCAATTCTGTCAC
>NC_057798.1:677745835-677759206 GCF_018294505.1 Triticum aestivum | reverse complement strand
GACACCATGATCTCCATCATCATGATCTCCATCATCGTGTCTTCATGAAGTTGTCACGCCAACGACTACTTCTACTTCTATGACTAACGCGTTTAGTAATAAAGTAAAGTAGTTTACATGGCGTTCTTTAATGACACGTAGGTCATACAAAAAATAAAGACAACTCCTATGGCTCCTGCCGGTTGTCATACTCATCGACATGCAAGTCGTGATTCCTATTACAATAGCATGAACATCTCATACATGACATATAGATCATTCATCATTCATCACAACTTTGGCCATATCATATCACAAAGCACTTGCTGCAAAAACAAGTTAGACGTCCTCTAATTGTTGTTTGCAAGTTTTACGTGGCTGAAGTAGGGTTCTAGCAAGAACGTTTTCTTACCTACGTGAAACCACAACGTGATTTGTCAACTTCTATTTACCCTTCATAAGGACCCTTTTCATCGAATCCGCTTCAACTAAAGTAGGAGAGACAGACACCCGCCAGCCACCTTATGCAACTTGTGCATGTTAGTCGGTGGAACCGGTCTCACGTAAGCGTACGTGTAAGGTTGGTCCGGGCCGCTTCATCCCACAATACCGCTGAAGCAAGATAATACTAGTAGCGGCAAGAAAGTTGACAAATCTACGCCCACAACCAATTGTGTTCTACTCGTGCAAGAAGAACTACGCATAGACCTAGCTCATGATGCCACTGTTGGGGAACGTTGCAGAAAATAAAAATTTTCCTACTCGTTTCACCAAGATCATCTAGGAGTTCATCTAGCAACGAGTGAATAGATGCATCTACATACCTTGTAGATCGCGAGCGGAAGCGTTCAAAGAACGGGGATGATGTAGTCGAACACGACGTGATCCAAATCACCGGAGATCCTAGCACCGAACGGACGGCACCTCCGCGTTCAACACACGTACGGAAACAGTCACGTCTCCTCCTTCTTGATCCAGCAAGGGAGGGAGGAGAGGTTGAGGGAGATGGCACCAGCAGCAGCACGACGGCGTGGTGTTGATGGAGCTGCAGTACTCCGGCAGAGCTTCGCTAAGCAATAAGGAGGTGGAGGAGGTGTTGGGGAGGGAGAAGGAGGCAACCAAAGGCCAAGGACTCAAGGTATGAAGTCCCTCCTCTCCCCCACTATATATAGGGGTGCCAAGGGGGGGTGGCCGGCCCTAGGAGATCCAATCTCCTAGGGGGTGCGGCGGCCAAGGGGGGTTTCCCTCCCCCCCAAGGCACCTAGGAGGTGCCTTACCCTCCTAGGACTCTTGCCCCCTTGAACCCTAGGCGCATGGGCCTATGTGGGGCTGGTGCCCTTGGCCCAAGCAGGCCAAGGCGCACCCCCTACAGCCCATGTGGCCCCTGGGGATGGGTGGCCCCACCCGGTGGGCCCCCGGGACCCCTCCGGTGGTCCCGGTACAATACCGATAACCCCAAAACTTGTCCCGATGCCCGAAACAGGACTTCCCATATATAAATCTTTACCTCCGGACCATTCCGGAACTCCTCGTGACGTCCGGGATCTCATCCGGGACTCCGAACAACATTCGGGTTACTGCATATACATATCCCTACAACCCTAGCGTAACTGAACCTTAAGTGTGTAGACCCTACGGGTTCGGGAGACATGTAGACATGACCGAGATCGCTCTCCGGTCAATAACCAACAGCGGGATCTGGATACCCATGTTGGCTCCCACATGCTCCACGATGATCTCATCGGATGAACCACGATGTCGAGGATTTAATCAACCCCGTATGCAATTCCCTTTGTCAATCGATATGTTACTTGCCCGAGATTCGATCGTCGGTATCCCAATACCTCGTTCAATCTTGTTACCAGCAAGTCACTTTACTCGTACCGTAATGCATGATCCCGTGACCAAACACTTGGTCACTTTGAGCTCATTATGATGATGCATTACTGAGTGGGCCCAGTGATATCTCTCCGTCATACGGAGTGACAAATCCCAGTCTCGATCCATATAAAACAATAGATACTTTCGGAGATACCTGTAGTGCACCTTTATAGTCACCCAGTTACGTTGTGACGTTTGATACACCCAAAGCACTCCTACGGTATCCAGGAGTTATACGATCTCATGGTCGAAGGAAGAGATACTTTGACATTGCAAAAACTCTAGCAAACGAACTATACGATCTTGTGATATGTTTAGGATTGGGTCTTGTCCATCACATCATTATCCTAATGATGTGATCCCGTTATCAATGACATCCAATGTCCATAGCCAGGAAACCATGACTATCTATTGATCAACGAGCTAGTCAACTAGAGGCTTACTAGGGACATGTTGGTGTCTGTTATTCACACATGTATTACGATTTCCGGATAACACAATTATAGCATGAATAAAGACAATTATCATGAACAAAGAAATATAATAATAATGCTTTTATTATTGCCTCTAGGGCATATTTCCAACAGATTTCAGTTTAAGTTGTATAAACAGTTATGTTCTCATGTGATGCACATTAGAAGTGCTGCCAATGCTGTGTAGTTTCTCACACTTATATTTTGTCTATGTTGTTGTGTCTTAAAAATATATGAGTTGAACTGTGTCTCTATCTTGATTAGGGAACATAAAGTAGAATGATATGGACAATACAGTGACCATAGTACATAGATATATGTTTGTTTCATGTTGTTATCCTGTCCACCTTACTACTGAATCGATTTACCAAACTGAGTTTCGTATACTACAAGCTAAACCTGTGATGTGTCTGCTTGTTTCTCTTGTAGTATGCAAACGGATTATTGGAGAAGAGCACCCCACTATGCAATGATAGAGAAAGTAATGCAGATAAGGTTCAAGATAGTGAGACAACCCTGTTGATCTGCAAGAAAGGTGATAAAAACGATCTTGTAGACAGTGAGAAAACCCCACAGTCCTGCGTTGATGTAGTGTTCGAGTTACTGGCCAGTACCGCTGGCATAAGCTCTTCAAACTCGCTGCCTGAATCACTTCGGCTTCTTCACTCTCAGCTACAAGATGAAAGGCATCAGTTAGCTGTGCTGCGGCAAGAAGCCAAAGGACTGAGGAAGTCCCTGTAGAATTCAGATGCATACTTTCTTGTGCAATAGCAAGTGCTGGATGATTTAAGCGCCAACCAAGAGAGAGTTAATAAGCTTGCTAAGCATCTTGCCAGCATTATGGGTACCCAGGATATTGTTTCTTGAACTCTTCTGAAGTGGTTTCAGTTCTGGACTTGTTTTGCTGCGGCGTTTATATGCTGCTTTGTTCCCTATATTTGCACTGGTGGCAAACTTTGATGCCCAGTGGATGTAATATGTGTAATAGCCGTGATAGCCTAGAATAAGTTGCTTGCTTATTTATTTCCTTGTTGTCTTGTTTATTTGTTTGCTTGTAGTCAGTGTAGTTCTTTTTCCATGGTTTGCTAGTGACTGCAATAACCTATTTTTTAAAACTAGGCCACAATAACCATGGGCTAATATTTACTGTAGGCCTCCTATGGACCATAGAAACAGTGGGCCTTCTACGGGACATAGAAACAGTGGGCCTTCTACGGGCCGTAGAAACAATGGGCCCTCTACGGGCCGTATCATCAATGGGCCATATACGGGCCGTATGATCGACTGGCCAAACATGGGCCAATAACAGACCGCATTATGGCCGTAAACGGGCTAGAGTTGGAATCGTCCGTTCATGGGCCGACCATAATGGGTCATCGTTAATAGGCCGTATTTGATGACGCTATGAAAAAGACACAACGAATTAACGGACCACAAACGGGCCGACTGTAACCATGAGCTGAATTTGGCCCACAAGCAGAAAATGACAGTAACGGGCCATAAGTAAACCAATGCTGGAAATGAGCCCAAGAATTAATGGGCCCTGAGAAGGCCAAAAGATAACATGGGCTGGAAACAGCCCAACGAAATAACGGGCCGTTAATGCGTATAAAGTGATACAATGTTCATTATAAGCCAGTTTCAGCACGGGCCGTTAATGGATGTAAAGTGATACACTGTTCATTACGGGCCAATTTCACCACGGGCCGTTAATGGGCCAAGAGTTACAAAGGGCCTCATATGGGCCGAAAGACGTCATGGGCCACACATGGGCCAGAAGTGAAAATGGGCTGGAATCATATTGGATGGCCCAGATGACGCTACTGGGCCTAATTAGGATAGGGCGTAATGGGCCTTGGATTAGCGGGCTATAAATGGGCCATATGCGAACAGGCCGTTAACAGGATTTCCATGGGCCGGCCCGCCACCTTTTGACCAAGTCAAACTGGCCGGCCTTTTCATAGGAATGGGCCTCTATTGGGTCGTGCCACGTGTTGACGTATCATAGGCGCCTTCTGTCCAATGAGTGGATGACATCTGTCCCAACGATGAGCCGACACATGTTTCCTCCAGCCAATGGTGATTTTACACGTGGAAAATCCCCATTGGTCGGGGCTGTTAACGGGTTATTGGATCCGAAACCCGACCCGATAGCTTAACTGTGTTCCGTTACGGTGGATGCCACGTGTCGGCCACCCTTGACGAAAGCACTTCTGTGACGCGCGATTTATCGTCAGGGAAGTGGACACTTCCGTGATGATAATTTTGGTAATGTCATGGAGCACTTCTACGATAGCACATGTATGACTATCTTGATTCTGTCATAAAATCGTCATGGATGTACATGCATGACAAAAAAACGTGACCTACTATGACAAACACGTATCATCACAGAAGTGTATTTTTTTTGTAGTGATATGCATGGGTATATGTGTAAAGAGGCAATATCGATGGACTGAACTGAAGAATGCCAGAATAAGAGGGGGATAGCTAGTCCTATCAAAGACTACGCTTCTGGTAGCCTCCGTCTTGCAGCATGTAGAAGAGAGTAGATTGAAGTCCTCCAAGTAGCATCGCATAGCATAATCCTACCCGACGATCCTCCCCTCGTCGCCCTGTGGGAAAGCGATCACCGGGTTGTCTCTGGTACTTGTCTGGGTGTGTTTTATTAAGTATTCGGTTCTAGTTGTCATAAGGTCAAGGTACAAATCCAAGTCGTCTTGTTACCGAAGATCACGACTATTCAAATAGATAAACTTCCCTGCAGGGGTGCACCACATAACCCGACACGCTCGATCCCTCTAGCCGGGCACACTTTCCGGGGTCATCTCCGGCCGGCCTCGAGAGATCAACACGTCATAGCCCTACCTAGGCCTAACGAAGAGGTCAGCATGTCGGTCTATATCCTACGCGCGCAGGGGTCTGGGCCCATCGCCCATTGCACACCTGCATGTTGCGTACGCGGCCGGAAGCAGACCAAGCCCCCTTAATACAAGCGCATGCTTATGGTCCAATCCGGCGCGCGCCGCTCAGTCGCTGACGTCAAGAAAGCTTCGGCTGATACCACGACACCGGTGTCCATATCTTGTCCCATGTGGCGGTTAGTGCGTATAAGGTCAACGACCCAACTCAGATCAAATACCAAGATCTCATTAATCATGTTAAGTTATGTCACCACAGACGCCGACCAGGGCCAGGCCCACCTCTCGCCTAGGTGGTCTCAACCTGCCCTGTCACTCCGCCACAAAGTAACAGTCGGGGGCCGTCAGGAACCCAGGCCCACCTCTACTAGGATGGAGCCACGTGTCCTTCCACCCCCCACATCGAAATCACTTGCGGGTACTCAATGAGCCGACCCGACTTTAGTCACCATCTGTATAGTATGTATATATGTATATTATATACCCGTGATCACCTCCCGAGTGATCACGGCCCGATAGTATAGCAGGGCAGACCGACAAGAATGAAGGGCCAGTGATGAAAAACTAGCATCCTATACTAAGAATTTAGGATTGCGGGTAAGGTAACAACGACTGTAGCAACAATGACAGGCTATGCAACATAATAGGAGTAACCGAACAGTAACATGCTACACTACTCTAATGCAAGCATTAGAGAGAAGAATAGGCGATATCTGGTGATCAAGAGGGGTGCTTGCCTGGTTGCTCTGGCAAGAAGGAGGGGTTGTCAACTCCGTAGTCAAAATGGGCAGCAGCAGCGTCGGTCTCGTAGTCTACTGGAAAGAAGAGGGGGAATAAAAAATATGTACAGTGCAAACATAAGCAGGACGATGCAAGACATGACAATGAGCGGTGCTAGGTGTGCCTTGACGCAGTAGTAGGTGATACCGGCGAAAGGGGGAAACATCCGGGAAAGTATCCCCGATGTTTCGCATTTTCGTACAGATGAACCAGAGGTGAAATTTTACAGGTTCGCTATGCTAGGGACGTGTGGCTGACGAACGGGTTGTGTATTTGGATTTGTCTCGTCGTTCTGAGCAACTTTCATGTACAAAGTTTTTCCATTCGAGTTATAGATTATTTAATATTAATTTACAAAATTTTAATTCATTTTTAGAATTAACAGAATTAATTTAATTAAAAAATGCCATTATGACATCAGCATGACATCAGGGTGATGTCAGCAGTTAACAGTCAGTTGACTTGGTCAAACTGACGCATGGGTCCCGCATGTCATAGGCTGAGACCACTAATCAGGTTTAATTAGTTAGATAAATGATTAGGTTAATTAAACTTAATTAAACTAGATTAATTAACTTAATTAAGTTATTAATTAACTAATTATTTAATTAATTTCATTTTTTTAACAAACATTCTGGGGTGGGACCCTTTCGTCATAGGACCAGAGGGCCTTAGCGGTTCGGGCGCGGTTACGGGCGCGGGCGCATGGGCGTGGGCGCCCGAGCCTGGTCAGGCGCGGCCCGGGCGAGGCCAACGGCGCGGTCCCCGGCCAAGGGAGACAGCGGAGGCCAGCGGGAGCTGGCGAGTACGGTGGCGTGGGGCAAGGCTATGCGTGCGACAGGGGAGGCAGGGGCGCGCCTGAGCAGCAGTGCAGGGACATGGCAACGACAGGAGCTGAAGGCGCGGGGGCGGCCGAACGGGGTAGGGTGCATGGGCGGGACAGGGGCGAATGGGGAGGCCGATGCACGGCCGCGGCCGCGCACTAGGAAGACCGACGGACGCTCGGCGGAACGTGGTAGCGCGGGTGATGAGAGCGGTGACCGCACGACAGCCAGGTGCGCAGGGAGCAAAGAAAGAGAGGTCGGGGCCTCACCGCGGTCGTAGGGACTGGGCAGCGGGTGATAACCCACAAGTGTAGGGGATCGCAACAGTTTTGGATAAGTAAGGGTGTCGAACCCATTGAAGAGCTAAAGGTAGAATAAATATTCCCTCAAGTTCTATCGACCACCAATACAACTCTACGCGCGCTTGACGTTCGCTTTACCTAGAACAAGTATGAAACTAGAAGTACTTTGTAGGTGTGAGAGGATAGGTTTGCAAGATAATAAAGAGAATGTAAATAAAAGCTAGGGGCTGTTTAGATAAATAAGCAATAAAGTAAATATAGCGAGTGTGGAAAAGTGGTGGTAGGAGTTGTGGAATTGTCCCTAAGCAATTGACTATGTTACTAGACCGACAATCACTATTGCAATTCTATTTGAGGGAGAGGCATAAGCTAACATACTTTCTCTACTTTGATCATATGCACTTATGATTGGAACTCTAGCAAGCATCCGCAACTACTAAAGATTCATTAAGGTAAAACCCAACCATAGCATTAAAGTACCAAGTCCCCTTTTATCCCATACGCAAACAACCTACTTACTCGGGTCTGTGCTTCTATCACTCACGCCACCCACCATAAGCAAATCATAAACATATTGCAAACCCTACAGAGGGGATCCCTCATGCTTGCGCGACATGGAGGACACAATAGGACAGCACCAATAAAAAAACATGCAACTCAAACCAATCATAGCAATTCATCAATCACCGATAGGACAACGAAAATCTACTCAGACATCATAGGATGGCAACACATCATTGGATAATAATATGAAGCATGAAGCACCATGTTCAAGTAGAGGGTACAGCAGGTCGCGGGAGTGTGGACCACTGGATATAGATGGGGGAAGGTGATGGAGATGTTGGTGAAGATGGCGGAGGTGTTGGTGAAGATCGCGGTGATGATGATGGCCCCCGGCAGCGGTCCGGCGCCACCGGAAGCAAGGGGGAGAGGGCCCCCCTTCTTCTTCTTCTTCCTTGACCTCCTCCCTAGATGGGAGAAGGGTTTCCCCTCTGGTTCTTGGCTCCCATGGCTTGGGAGGGGCGAGAGCCCCTCCGAGATTGGATCTATCTCTCTGTTTTTGTGTTCCTTGATTCTGCCCCTTCATTGTATCCTTTATATCTGGAGATCCGTAACTCCGATTGGGGTGAATCTTTTTCCCAGATTTTTCTCATAAAATTAGCTTTTTGCGGCAAAAGAAGGGCATCAACTGCCTTACGGGTGGCCCACGAGAGTCCAGGGAGCACCCAGGGGGGAGGGCGCGCCCCCCTGTCTTGTGGCCATCCCGAACACCGTTTCGCGTTGATTCTTCCTCTTGAAAATCCCAAATATTCCAAAATAATTCTCCATCCGTTTTTATCCCATTTGGATTCCGTTTGATATTGGTTTTCTGCCAAACATAAAACATGCAACAGACAGGAACTGGCACTAGGCACTGTATCAATATGTTAGTCCCAAAAATAGTATAAAAAGTTGCCAAAAGTATATGGAAGTTGAATAATATTGGCATGGAACAACCAAAAATTATAGATATGACGGAGACATATCAGCATCCCCAAGCTTAATTCATGCTCGTCCTTGAGTAGGTAAATGATAAAAAAGATAATTTTTGATGTGGAATTCTACCTAGCATAATCTTGATCATATGTCTAATCATGGCATGAATATTAAGACACGAGTGATTCAAAGCAATAGTCTATCATTTGACATAAAAAACGATAATACTTCGAGCGTACCAATAAAGCAATCATGTCTTTTCAAAACAACGGCGCGGCTAATCAACGGGCTATGGAGATGCCCATCAATTGATGTCAATGCGAGGAGTAGGGATTGCCATGCAACGGATGCACTAGAGCTATAAGTGTATGAAAGCTCAAACTAAAAACTAAGTGGGTGTGCATCCAACTTGCTTGCTCATGAAGACCTAGGGCATTTGAGGAATCCCATCGTTGGAATATACAAGCCAAGTTCTATAATGAAAAATTCCCACTAGTATATGAAAGTGACAACATAAGAGACTCTTTATATGAAGAACATGGTGCTACTTTGAAGCACAAGTGTTGAAAAAGGATAGTAACATTGCCCCTTTTCTTTTTCTTTTTTTCTTTCTTTTTTTCTTTTTTTTCTTTTCGGTGGGCTTCTTTGGCCCCCTTTTTTATTTAGGTTTCTTTGGCCTTTCCTTTTTTTCTTTTTTCTTTTTTTCATGGGGCAATGCTCTATAATGATGATCATCACACTTTTATTTACTTACAACTCGATACTAGAACAAAGATATGACTCTATATAAATGCTTCCGGCGATGTACCGGGATGTGCAATGATCTAGCGTAGCAATGACATCAAAAAATGGACAAGCCATGAAAACATCATGCTAGCTATCTTACGATCATGCAAAGCAATATGACAATAAATGCTCAAGTCATGTATATGATGATGATGGAAGTTGCATGGCAATATATCTCGGAATGGCTATGGAAATGCCATGATAGGTAGGTATGGTGGCTATTTTGAGGAAGATACAATGAGGCTTATGTGTGATAGAGCGTATCATATCACGGGGTTTGGATGCACCGGCGAAGTTTGCACCGACTCTCGAGGTGAGAAAGGGCAATGCACGATACCGAAGAGGCTAGCAATGATGGAAAGGTAAAAGTGTGTATAATCCATAGACTCACACTAGTCATAAAGAACTCATATACTTATTGCAAAAGTTTATTAACCCTCGAAGCAAAGTACTACTATGCATGCCCCTAGGGGGATAGATTGGTAGGAAAAGACCATCGCTCGTCCCCGACTGCCACTCATAAGGAAGACAATCAAAGAAACACCCCATGCTTCAAATTTTTCACACAACGTGTCAGGACCCCGACTCGATGTCACATCGATCTAGCTTGTAACACCTCATATCACTTTGCGGCCTCACGCACGGTATCCCCACGGGTGTCGCCTTACCTTTTCCCGGGACCGTTTGCGCCTTTTGGCTCACGTATATGATAGTGTCGCTAGCATCCATATGATAAGGAGCCCGGGCTGACATGACTAGTTGTAAACCCAAAGTGGCACAGACTTACAGGGACAGGCATCCATGACCCAGCTTCGAACGTGTCGGTCATCAGCAAGTGGGTCCGGGCTGTAGCACTGGGCTAGCAGGACTCCGGTAAACCGGGCTGTAGCGGGCTAACAGGACTCCGGTACTCAATGCGTGACATTTCCCCGAAGGGACAGACACCGGAACAAAGAAGGACACATGCCGGCCAGCCTAAGTGTTCCAGAGCAGTAGCAAGCTACCATGGCTCAGCGGTAACACTAGGAGACATTTCCCGGTAAGAGAGGCTACTAAAGATAAACAACTAGATAGTCAGATCCCACACATACCAAGCATTTCAATAACATACACACAGTATGCTCGATATGTGCAAATACAACATGGCATCACAACATGACTCTACGACACAAGTACTTTATTTAAGGCTCAGAGAGCCATACATAATCATACACACAAGTACGGGTCACACGACCCAGCATTCAAGTCATACAGTCATACAAACCAGCAGCGGAAGTAGCTTGTCTGAGTACAGACAACTAGTAAAATAAAAGAGGCTTGGAAAGCCTAGCTATACTACGTGGTCCTTCACAAGCTCAGGATCACCACCTGGGCCTTAGCCTACTCATTGATGTCAACTTCTACGAAGAACCCATCAGAAGGGGTTGCAGCGTCTTCTGTAAAAATGTAAATTATAGCAACATGAGTACAAAGGTACTCAGCAAGACTTACATCAGATCCTACATGCATGCACATTATCAAGAAGGGTTGGTGGAGTTATTGCAGCAAGCCAGCTTTGACTCTTGGCTAGGCTATCCTACGAGACTCCAACTTGAAATGGTTTTGCGCACACGAGTCCACTACTCACCACTTCAATACACTACCGAGGATCCACCTCCGTCTTCCTACGGAAGAGCCATCCTGGGCACTCACACTTATCTTGAGGCTTTTAGTAGTTTCCATTTACTTGTCTATGAACTGTATAGGCAACCAAGTAGTCCTTTACCGCGGACGCGGCTATTCGAATAGATCATGTTAACCCTGCAGGGGTGTACTTCTTCATACATGTTTCCACCACTTAGCATCTGCACACGACATGTGCTCGGCAGACTTCAAGCGAAAGCCGACGTGGGTGTAGACCACGACCTACCTAAACACCTAAGTCTCTAGTCCAGGTTTATCGCCTATTCGGGTTCCATCCATGAGGATACCCGGCCGAGGTTTCGCTCACAGCCCCAAACGATGTGAACAGGGTTCCCGAGATACCTAACGGGTATTCGGTACACCGTGCCACGTACCTACCGCATCACAGCCCACCCCTACGGTCAGCGCTGTCCACGGCCTCCAGTAGGCTACAAACACCAGAAACTACTTGCAACTCCTGGACAGAGAACTAGGGTGGATAAGAAGTCGAGCGGGGTCATATTTCAGGGCCCAATGCATGGTAGTAGCTGTATCTTAAATCACACATACAGATCTCAGTGCTTAAGGTCGGCTTCAATGAAACAACCCACCATGTACTCCTACATGGCCTCTCATCGATACCTTTACCAAATCGTGTTCACCACACCACTCTTATTACCGACATAATCATTTCACTCTAGCCCATCACCTAGATGAACCAGACCTGACACGACTCTAAGCATAGCAGACATAGCAAGGTAGGAACAACACATACATATGGCTCAAACAACTCCTACACATGCTAGTGGGTTTCATCTAGTTACTGTGGCAATGACAGGTCATGCAGAGGAAGTGGGTTCAACTACCGTAACACACAGCAGTTTGAACGTGTTGTCTTAATGTAGTAAAAGAGAGCAGGAGCGAGAACATGGGATTGTATCAATATGATCAAATGGTTGGTTGCTTGCCTGATGGTTCGATGCACTGATACGGTTCTTCGTTAGGGTAATCACGGTACTCCTCGGAGGCAGAACCTGCCGCAAAGAACACCGATACACAACCATCACCAAACAATGTGCAACAATATGATGCATGCATGAAACATGGCAATATGAGTGTGTTGGGCTAATGCAACTAAGACCAGAAGGGTTTGAACCAATTTGAACCAAAGATTCAAATTTCAAACTCATACATGGCCCTTTAAAGTGTTTTACCTTGTTCTGCATTAAACACCAAGTTAACTTGTTTAATCATGCATGAAAATAGTACAGATGGATAGATTGGATTTTTCTGATCATTTTTCATATATAATTTGTCTGATTTGGAGTTACAGATTAAAAGTTATGAATTTTTGAAATTTAAACTATATTCTGGAATTTCCTATATTAGATTAAATCCAAAAAATCAATTACTGCGTCAGCCTGACGTCAGTGTGACATCAGCAGGTCAACGGGACACGGTCCGGGTCAAACCTGACAGTGGGTCCCGCGTGTCAGTGTGATTAATTAAACTAAAATTAATTTAAACTAATCCTAATTAGTTAATAGGGCTGGGCCCCACCTGTCATTGACTCAGGGGAGTCAGGGCCCACCCGTGGTCAAACCCGGGTTGGCTGCACCGGCGTTTAGCCGCCGGCGAGCCCGACGCGGCGGCGGAAGTGGTTTTTGCCGTTCCGGCAACCAAACGAGCCGCGGAGGCCACCGGAGAGGAGCTGAGGACGAACCGCAGCTCTTGGTGGAGTCCGTTGGGGTCGGGGTGGCCGGAGTTGGCGCCGGCGACGACTTTGGCGGCCACCGGAGTTCGGCCGAAGTCGAACTTGACGCAAGAGGGGTCGGTGAGGTGCGGGGAGTAGCTAGTTAGGTGCTACGGGACGCGGTGAGCATGATGGACACCGTGGAGTGGCCGGAAGATGACCGGGAGCACGTCGGCGACGAGCTCCACGGTGGTGGGTGCGGTTGAGCTCTGGGAGGTCGCTACACAGCTCGGGAACGAGAGAGGGAGGGTAGGAGGGGTAGCTAGGCTCACAGCGCACCCGTAGAGGCCACCGGCGGGGTCGGGGACGAGCTGAGGCGGCGACGGTGTTGAAGGGGATCTCCGGCGACGGCGGTTCGGGCGAGGTCGTTGCGGTGGACTCGGATGTTGCGAGCGCTCGGGGCTCGGCTTGCTCGATGGAGTGGACAGCGGCGGAGCTCCGGGACACGACGAGAGGACGCACGGGCGGCGGGGAGCGCGGCTACGACATAGGCACGGCGGCGGTAGCGTCGGCCATGGCTGGGGGGCGCGAGGG